>NW_027480437.1:7991147-8298499 GCF_051401765.1 Calliopsis andreniformis | reverse complement strand
TTCAATCCTCAATCCTCAATCCTCAATCCTCAATCCTCAATCCTCAATATTCATTCCTCAATACCCAATCCTCAATGTTCAATCCGCAATACCCAATTCTCAATCTTCAATACTCAGTCCTCAATCCTCAATCCTCAATCCTCAATCCTCAATCCTCAGTCCTCAAACCTCAATCCTGAAAGCTCAATCCTGAATCCTCAATCTTCAGCACTCAGTCCTCAACAATCAGTAGTCAATCCTCAATCCTCAATAGAATATCCTCAGTTCAGAGTTTTGAATACGCAATACTCAATCTGCAATCTTTAAATCACTATCCACAAACATCAATTCTCATCACTCAACACTCAACACTCTGTCCCCAATCCTCAATCTTCAATCCTCAATCCTGAATCCTCAATTCTCAATCCTCAATCCTCAGTCCTCAGTCCTCAACCTCAGTCCTCAACCCTCAGCCCTCATAGTCAATCCTCAATCCTCAATCCTCAATCCTCAATCTTCAATCCTCAATACTGTATCTTCAATACTCAATCCTCGATCCTCAATTCTTAATCCTCAGTTCTCAATCCTCAATCGTCAATCCTCAATCCCCAATCCTTAATATTCAATCCTCAATCCTCAATCCTCAATCCACAATCCTCAATCTTCAATTCTCAATACTCAATCTTCAATCCTCAATCGTCAATCCTCTATCCTCAATCCTCAATCCTCAATCCTCAACCCTCAATCTTCAATCCAAAATAATCAATCCAAATACTAGACCCTCAATGCCCAATCCTCAATCCTCAATACCAAATCCTCAATCTTCAATCCTCAACCCTCAATTATCAATTCTCAATCCTCAATCCTCAATCCTCTGTCCTCAAACCTCAATCCTCAACCCTCAGTCCTCGTCCTCAATCCTCAACCCTCAATAATCAATCCGCAATCTTCAATCATCAATACTCAATCTTCAACCCTCAATCCTCAATACTCAATCCTCAATCCTCAATACTCCATCCTCAGTCGTCAGTCCTCAGTCTTCAATACTCAATACTCAATCTTCAATCCTCAATCCTCAATCCTCAATCCTCAATCCTCATTCTTCAATCCTCAGTACCCAATCCTCAATCTTCAATCCTCAATCCTCAATCCTCAATTCTCAGTCCTCAATCCTCAATCCTCAGACATCAAACATCAATACTCAACCCTCAGTCATGGTCCTCAATCCACAGCCCTCAATCCTCAATCCTCAATCTTCAATGATCAATATTCAATCTTCTGTCCTCAATCCTCAGTCCTCAATCCTCAATCCTCAATCCTCAATGTTCAATCCGCAATACCCAATCCTCAATCCTCAGTCCTCAAACCACAATCCTGAATCCTCAATCCTGAATCCTCAATCTTCAGACCTAAGACCTCAACAATCAGTTGCCAATTCTCAATCCTCAATAGAATATCATCAATTCATAGTTTTCAGTACTCAATACTCAATCTGCAATCTCTAAATCACTATCCACAAACATCAATTCTCATCACTCAACCCTCAACACTAGTCCCCAATCCTCAATCTTCAATCCTCAATCCTCAATCCTCCTCAATCTCAATCCTCAATACTCAATCACCAATCTTCAATCCTCAATCCTCAATCCTCAATCCTCATCCCTCAATCGTCAGTCTTCCAACCTCAATACTCAATCTTCAATCCTCAATCCTCAATCCTCAATCCTCAAGCCTCATCCTTCAATCCTCAATACCCAATCCTCAATCCTCAATCCACAATCCTCAATCCCCAATACTCAATCTTCAATCCTCAATCCTCAACACTCAATCCGCAATCCTCAATCCTTAGTCACGAATACTCAATCTCAATACTCAATCCTCAATCCTCAATCCTCAATCCTCAATCCTCAATCCTCAATCCTCACTCCTCAGACCTCAATCCTCAACCCTCACTCCTTATACTCAATTCTCAGTTCTCAATCCTCAATCCTCAATTCTCAATCTTCAATCCTCAATAATCAATCTCCAATCCTAGATCCTCAATACCCAATCCTCAATCGTTAATCCTCAATCTTCAATCCTCAATCCCTAGTCCTCAATCCTCAATACTCAATCTTCAATCCTCAATCCTCAATTCTCAATCCTCAATACTCAATCCTCAATCTTCAATCATCAGTACTCAATCTTCAATCCTCAATTCTCAATCCTCAATACTGAATTCTCAGCCTTCAATCCTCAATAATCAATCTTCAATCCTCAATCCTCAATCCTCAATCCTCAATCCTCAATCATCAGACATCAATCCTCAACCTTCAATACTCAATCCTCAATCCTCAATCCTCAATCCTCAATCCTCAATCCTCATTCCTCAAACCTCAATCCTCAAACCTCAGTCCTCATCCTCAATTCTCAATTCTCAATCCTAAATCCTCAATGCTCTACCCTCAATCTTCAATCCTAAATAATCAATCCCAAATACTAGACCCTCAATGCCCAATCCTCAATCCTCAATACCAAATCCTCAATCTTCAATCCTCAATCCTCAATCCTCAATCCTCAATCCTCTGTCCTCAAACCTCAATCCTCAACCCTCAGTCCTCGTCCTCAATCCTCAACCCTCAATAATCAATCCGCAATGTTCAATCATCAATACTCAATCTTCAACCCTCAATCCTCAATACTCAATCCTCAATCCTCAATACTCAATCCTCAGTCCTCAGTCCTCAGTCTTCAATACTCAATCCTCCAGTCCTCAATGTTCAACACACAACCTTCAACCATCAATCCAAAATTCTCAATACTCAATAGAATATCCTGAATTCTCAGTTTTCAATACTCAATCCTCAATCTTCGATATTCAAATCTCCATCCACAAACATCAATTCTCATCACTCAACCCTCAACGCTCAGTCCTCAATCTTCCATCCTCAATCCTCAATCCTCAATCCTCAATCCTCAATCCTCAATCTTCATTCCTCAATACCCAATCCTCAATGTTCAATCCGCAATACCCAATTCTCAATCCTCATTACTCAGTCCTCAATCCTCAATCCTCAATCCTCAATCCTCAATCCTCAGTCCTCAAACCTCAATCCTGAATGCTCAATCCTGAATCCTCAATCTTCAGCACTCAGTCCTCAACAATCAGTAGTCAGTCCTCAATCCTCAATAGAATATCCTCAGTTCAGAGTTTTGAATACGCAATACTCAATCTGCAATCTTTAAATCACTATCCACAAACATCAATTCTCATCACTCAACCCTCAACACTCTGTCCCCAATCCTCAATCTTCAATCCTCAATCCTGAATCCTCAATTCTCAATCCTCAATCCTCAGTCCTCAGTCCTCAAACCTCAGTCCTCAACCCTCAGCCCTCATAGTCAATCCTCAATCCTCAATCCTCAATCGTCAATCTTCAATCTCAATACTGTATCTTCAATACTCAATCCTCGATCCTCAATTCTTAATCCTCAGTACTCAATCCTCAATCGTCAATCCTCAATCCCCAATCCTTAATATTCAATCCTCAATCCTCAATCCTCAATCCACAATCCTCAATCTTCAATTCTCAATACTCAATCTTCAATCCTCAATCGTCAATCCTCAATCCTCAATCCTCAATCCTCAATCCTCAACCCTCAATCTTCAATCCAAAATAATCAATCCCAAATACTAGACCCTCAATGCCCAATCCTCAATCCTCAATACCAAATCCTCAATCTTCAATCCTCAACCCTCAATTATCAATTGTCAATCCTCAATCCTCAATCCTCTGTCCTCAAACCTCAATCCTCAACCCTCAGTTCTCGTCCTCAATCCTCAACCCTCAATAATCAATCCGCAATCTTCAATCATCAATACTCAATCTTCAACCCTCAATCCTCAATACTCAATCCTCAATCCTCAATACTCAATCCTCAGTCGTCAGTCCTCAGTCTTCAATACTCAATCCACCAATCCTCAATATTCAACACACAACCCTCAACCACCAATCCAAAATTCTCAATACTCAATAGAATATCCTCAATTCTCAGTTCTCAATACTCAATCCTCAATCTTCGATCTTCAAATCTCCATCCACAAACATCAATTCTCATCACTCAACCCTCAACGCTCAGTCCTCAATCCTCAATCTTCAATCCTCAATACTCAATCTTCAATCCTCAATCCTCAATCCTCAATCCTCAATCCTCAATCTTCATTCCTCAATACCCAATCCTCAATGTTCAATCCGCAATACCGAATCCTCAATCTTCAATACAAAGACCTCAATCCTCAATCCTCAATCCTCAATCCTCAATCCTCAGTCCACAAACCTCAATCCTGAGTCCTCAATCCTGAATCCTCAATCTTCAGCACTCAGTCCTCAACAATCAGTTGTCAATCCTCAATCCTCAATAGAATATCCTCAGTTCAGAGTTTTGAATACGCAATACTCAATCTGCAATCTTTTAATCACTATCCACAAACATCAATTCTCATCACTCAACCCTCAACACTCAGTCCCCAATCCTCAATCTTCAATCCTCAGTCCTGAATCCTCAATTCTCAATCCTCAATCCTCAGTCCTCAGTCCTCAATCTTCAATCATCAATATTCAATCTTCTGTCCTCAATCCTCAGTCCTCAATCCTCAATCCTCAATCCTCAATGTTCAATCCGCAATACCCAATCCTCAATCCTCAGTCCTCAAACCACAATCCTGAATCCTCAATCCTGAATCCTCAATCTTCAGACCTAAGTCCTCAACAAGCAGTTGCCAATTCTCAATCCTCAGTAGAATATCATCAATTCGCAGTTTTCAGTACTCAATACTCAACCTGCAATCTCTAAATCACTATCCACAAACATCAATTCTCATCACTCAACCCTCAACACTAGTCCCCAATCCTCAATCTTCAATCCTCAATCCTCAATCCTCGATCCTCAACCTTCAATCCTCAATACTCAATCATCAATCCTCAATCCTCAATCCTCAATCCTCAATCCTCATCGCTCAATCGTCAGTATTCCAACCTCAATACTCAATCTTCAATCCTCAATCCTCAATCCTCAATCCTCAAGCCTCATCCTTCAATCCTCAATACCCAATCCTCAATCTTCAATACTCAATCCTCAATCCTCAATAATCAATCTTCAATCCTCAATCCTCAGTCGTCAAACCTCAATTCTGAATCCTCAATCCTGAATCCTCAATCTTCAGCCCTCAGTCCTCAATCTTCAATCCTCAATACTCAATCTGCAATCCTCAAACCTCAATCCTCAATCCTCAGTCCTCATGCTTCAATCCTCAATACCCAATCCTCAATCTTCAATCCTAAATCCTCAATCCCCAATTCTCAATCCTCAATCCTCAATCCACAGACCTCAAACATCAATACTCAACCCTCAGTCCTCGTCCTCAATCCACAACCCTCAATCCTCAATCCTCAATCATCAATCATCAATATTCAATCTTCAATCCACAATCCTCAATCCCCGATCCTCAATCCTCAATACTCAATGCTCAGTCCTCAATACCCAATCCTCAATCTTCAATCCTCAATCCTCAATCCTCGATCCTCAATTCTCAATTCTCAATCCTCTATCCTGAGTCCTCAGTCCTCAGTCCTAAAACATCAACCCTCAACCATCAGCCCTCATCCTCAATCCTCAATCCTCATTCCTCAATCCTCAACCTTCAATCCTCAATTCTCAATCTTCAATCCTCAATCCTCAATCCTCAATCCTCAATCCTCAATCCTCAATCCTCAGTCATCAATCCTCAACCTTCAATACTCAATCCTCAATCCTCAATCCTCAAACCTCAATCCTCAATCCTCAATCTTCAATCCTCAATACTCAACTTTCAATCCTCAATCCTCAATCCTCAATCCTCAGTCCTCATTCTTCAATCCTCAATACACAATCCTCAATCTTCAATCCTCAATCCTCAATCCTCAATTCTCTAGCCTCAATCCTCAATCCTCAGACCTCAAAACATCAATACTCAACCCTCAGTCCTCGTGCTCAACACACAGCCCCCAATCCTTAATCCTCAATCATCAATCATCAATATTCAATCTTCAGACCTCAATCCACAGTCCTCAATCCTCAATCCTCAATCCTCAACGTTCAATTCGCAATACCCAATCCTCAATCTTCAATCCTCAATCCTCAATCCTCAATCCTCAATCCTCAATACTCAATCCTCAATCCTCAATCCTCAATCCTCAGTCCTCAATCCTCAATCCTGAATCCTCAATCCTGAATCCTCAATCTTCAGACCTAAGTCCTCAACAATCAGTTGTCAATTCACAATCATCAATAGAATATCATCAATTCACAGTTTTCAATACTCAATACTCAATCTCCAATCTTTAAACCTCAATCCACAAACATCAATTCTCATAACTCAACCCTCAACACTCAGTCCCCAATCCTCAATCTTCAATCCTCAATACTCAATAATCAATCCTCAATCCTCAAGCCTCAATCTTCAATCCTCAATACTCAATCATCAATCCTCAATACTCAATCCTCAATCCTCAAACCTCAACACTCGATCGTCAGTCTTCAAACCTCAATACTCAATCTTCAATCCTCAATCCTCAATCCTCAATCCTCAAGCCTCATCTTTCAATCCTCAATAACCAATCCTCAATCTTCAATACTCAATCCTCAATCCTCAATTCTCAATTCTCAATCCTCAATCCTCAGTCCTCAGTCCTCAAACCTCAATCCTCAACGCACAGCTCTCTTCCTCAATCCTCAATCCTCAATCCTCAATCCTCAATCCTCAATACTCAATCTTCAATCCTCAATACTCAATCTTCAATCCTCAATCATCAATCCTCAGTCCTCAATCCTCAATCGTCAATCCTCAATCCTCAATCCTCAATTCTCAATCCTCAATCCTCAATCCTCAACCGTCTGTCCTCGTCCTCAATCCTCAACACTCAATCCTCAATCCTCAATATTCAACACACAACCCTCGACCATCAATCCTCAATACTCAATCATCAATACTCAATTCTCAATACTCAACAGAATATCCTGAATTCTCATGGTTCAATACTCAATCCACAATATTCAATAATCAAATCTCAATCCTCAAACATCAATTCTCAACTCTCAATCGTCAACACTCAGTCCTCTCTCTTCAATCCTCCATCCTCAACCATCAATCCTCAAGCGTCAATCCTCAATCCTCAATCCTCAATTCTCAATCCTCAATCCTCAATCCTCAGACATCAAACATCAATACTCAACCATCAGACCTCGTCCTTAATCCACAACCCTCAATCCTCAATCCTCAATCTGCAATCATCAATATTCAATCTTCAATCCTCAATCCTCAGCCCTCAGCCCTCAATCTTCAATCCTGAATCCTCAATCCTGAATCCTCAATCTTCAGACCTAAGTCCTCAACAATCAGTTGTCAATTCACAATCATCAATAGAATATCATCAATTCACAGTTTTCAATACTCAATACCCAATCTGCAATCTTTAAACCTCTATCCACAAACATCAATACTCATAACTCAACCCTCAACACTCAGTCCCCAATCCTCAATCTTCAATCCTCAATACTCAATCCTCAATCCTCAATCTTCAATCCTCAATACTCAATCATCAATCCTCAATACTCAATCCTCAATCCTCAATCCTCAACACTCGATCGTCAGTCTTCAAACCTCAATACTCAATCTTCAATCCTCAATCCTCAATCCTCAATCCTCAAGCCTCATCCTTCAATCCTCAATAACCAATCCTCAATCTTCAATACTCAATCCTCAATCCTCAATTCTCAATCCTCAATCCTCAATATTCAACACACAACCGTCAACCATAAATCCTCAACTACTCAACCATCAACCCTCAAGACTCAATACTCATCAGAATACCCTGAATTCTCATCGTTCAATACTCAATCCACAAAAATCAATAATCAAATCTCAACCCACAAAAGTCAATCCTCAACACTCAGTCCTCTCTATTCAATCCTCCATCCTCAATCCTCAATCCTCAATCCTCAATCATCAATCCTCAATTTTCAATCCTCAATTCTCAATCCTCAATCCTCAATCCTCAATCTTCAATCCTCAATCTTCAATCCTCAATCCTCAATACTCAATCGTCAATACTCAATCCTCAATCTTCAATCCTCAATCCTCAATTCTCAATCTTCAATCCTCAACCCTCAATCCTCAATCATCATTATTCAATCCTCAATACTCAATCTTCAATCCTCAATCCGCAATCATCAATCCTCAATCCTCAATCCTCAGTGATCAATCCTCAATCTTCAATACTCAATCGTCAATCCACAGTCCTCAATCCTCAACCCTCAATCCTCGTTCCTCAAACCTCGGTCCTCAACCCTCAGTCCCCATCCTCAATTCTCAATTCTCAACCCTCAATCATCAACCCTCAATCTTCAATCCTCAATCCCCATCCCCAATCTTCAATCCTCAATGCTCAATCCTCAATCCTCAATCCTCAGTCCTCAATCATCAATCCTCAATCTTCAATCCTCAATCCTCAATCCTCAATCCTCAATCCTCAGTCCTCAGTCCTCAAACCTCAATCCTCAACCCTCAGCCCTCATAGTAAATCGTCAATCCTCAATCCTCAATCCTCAATCTTCAATCCTCAATACTGAATCTTCAATCCGCAATCCTCAATCCTCAATTATTAATCCTCAATACTCAATCTTCAATCGTCAATCCTCAATCCCCAATCCTTAATCTTCAATCCTCAATCCTCAATCCTCAATCCACAATCCTCAATCGTCAGTCATCAATCCTCAAACTTCAATACTCAATCGTCAATCCTCTGTACTCAACCCTCAATCCTCAATCCTCGTTCCTCAAACCTCAATCCTCAACCGTCAGTCCCCATCCTCAATTCTCAATTCTCAATTCTGAATCCTCAACCCTCAATCTTCAATCCTGAATAATCAATCTCCAATCCTAGATCCCCTATCCCCAATCCTCAATCCTTAATCCTCAATCTTCAATCCTCAATCCTCAATACTCAATCCCCAGTCCTCAGTCCTCAATCTTCAATACTCAATCCGCCAATCCTCAATATTCAGCACACAACCCTCAACCATCAATCCTCAATACTCAACCATCAATCCTCAATTCTCAATACTCAGTGGAATATACTGAGTTCTCAGTTTTCAATACTCAATCCTCAATCTTCAATCTTCGAATCTCCATCCACAAACATCAATTCTCATCTCTAAACCCTCAACACACAGTCCTCAGTCTTCAATCCTCAATCCTCAATCCTCAATCTTCAATCCTCAATACTCAATCTTCAATCCTCAATCCTCAATTCTCAATCTTCAATCCTCAACCCTCAATCCTCAATCATCAATATTCAATCCTCAATACTCAATCTTCAATCCTCAATCCGCAATCATCAATCCTCAATCCTCAATGCTCAATCCTCAATCCTCAATCCTCAGTCCTCAATCCTCAATCCGCAATCCTCAGTCCTCAATCTTCAATCATCAACACTCAATCATCAATCTTCAATCCTCAATACTCAATCTTCAATCCTCAAAGCTCAATCCTCAACATTCAATCCTCAATACTCAATCTTCAATCGTCAATCCTCAGTCCTCATCCTCAATCCTCAATCCTCAATCCTCAGTCTTCAATCCTCAATACTCAATATTCAATCCTCAATCCTCAATCCTCAGACATCAAACCTCAATTCTGATACCTCAATCCTGAATCCTCAATCTTCAGCCCTCAGTCCTCAACAATCAGGTGACAATCCTCAATCCTCAATAGAATATCCTCAATTCGCAGTTTTCAATACTCAATCCCCATTCTTCAATCTTCAAATCTCAATCCACAAACATCAATTCCCATCACTCAACCCTCAACACTCAGTCCTCAATATTCAATCCACAATCGTCAATCCTCAATCTTCAATCCTCAATCCTCAATCCTCAATCGTCATTACTCAATCCTCAATCGTCAATCCTCAGTCCCCAATCCTCAATCTTCAATCCTCAATCCTCAATCCTCAATCCTCAATAGCCAATCTTCAATCCTCAATACTCAATCTTCAGTCCTCAATCATCAATCCTCAGTCCTCAATCCTCAATCGTCAATCCTCAATCCTCAATCCTCAATTCTCAATCCTCAATCCTCAATCCTCAGACCTCAAACATCAATACTCAACCATCAGACCTCGTCCTCAATCCACAACACTCAATCCTCAATCCTCAACCTTCAATCATCAATATTCAATCCTCAATCCTCAATCCTCAATCCTCAATCCTCAATCCTCAATCCTCAATGTTCAATCCTCAATCCTCAATCCTCAATCTTCAATCCTCAACCCTCAATCCTCAATCCTCAATCCTCAAACCTCAATCCTCTGTCCTCAAACCACAATCCTGAATCCTCAATCCTGAAACCTCAATTTTCAGCCCTCAGTCCTCAACAATCAGTTGTCAATCCTCAATGCTCAATAGAATATCCTCAGTTCAGAGTTTCCATACGCAATACTCAATCTGCAATCTTCAAATCTCTATCCACAAACATCAATTCCCATCACTCAACCCTCAACACTCAGTCCCCAATCCTCAATCATCAATCCTCAATCCTCAATCCTCAATCCCCAATCCTCAATCTTCAATCCTTAATACTCAATCTTCAATGCTCAATCTTCAATCCTCAATCCTCAATCTTCAATCCTCAATCCTCAGTCCTCAATCCTCAATCCTCATTCTTCAATCCTCAATACCCAGTCCTCAATCTTCAATCCTAAATCCTCAATCCTCAATTCTCAATCCTCAATCCTCAGTCTTCAGTCCTCAAACCGCAATCCTCAACCCTCAGCCCTCATAGTCAATCCTCAATCCTCAATTCTCAATACTCTATCTTCAATCCTCAATACTGAATCTTCAATCCTCAATCCTCAATCCTCAATTCTCAATCCTCAATACTCAGTCCTCATAGCCAATCCTCAATCCTCAATCCTTAATCCTCAACCTTCAATCCTCAATACTGAATCTTCAATCCTCAATCCTCAATCCTCAATCCTCAATGTTCAATCCGCAATACCCAATCCTCAATCCTCAGTCCTCAAACCTCAATCCTGAATCCTCAATCCTGAATCCTCAATCTTCAGACCTAAGTCCTCAACAATCAGTTGTCAATTCTCAATCCTCAATAGAATATCATCAATTCACAGTTTTCAATACTCAATACTCAATCTGCAATCTTTAGATCACTATCCACAATCATCAATTCTCATCACTAAACCCTCAAAACTCAGTCCCCAATCCTCAATCTTCAATAGTCAATCCTCAATACTCAATCCTCTATGCTCAATCCTCAATCTTCAATCCTCAATACTCAATCATCAATCCTCAATCCTCAATCCTCAATCCTCAATCCTCAACCCTCAATCGTCAGCCTTCAAAGCTCAATACTCAATCTTCAATCCTCAATCCTCAATCCTCAATCCTCAATCCTCAAGCCTCATACTTCAATCCTCAATACCCAATCCTCAATCTTCAATACTCAATCCTCAATCCTCAATTCTTAATACTCAATCCTCAGTCCTCAGTCCTCAAACCTCAATCCTCAACGCTCAGCTCTCATCCTCAATCCTCAATCCTCAATCCTCAATCCTCAATCCTCAATATTCAATCCTCAATAATCAATCCTCAATCCTCAGTCTTCAATCCTCAATACTGTACCTTCAATCCTCAATCCTCAATCCTCAATTCTTTATCCTCAATACTCAATCCTCAATCGTCAATCCTCAATCCCCAACTCTTAACCTTCAATCCTCAATCCTCAATCCTCAATGCACAATCCTCAATCTTCAATCCTCAATACTCAATCTTCAATCCTCAATTCTCAATCCTCAATCCTCAATCCTCATTCCTCAATCCTCAACCCTCAATCTTCAATACTCAATACTCAATCTTCAATCCTCAATCCTCAATCCTCAATCCTCAATCCTCATTCTTCAATCCTCAGTACCCAATCCTCAATCTTCAATCCTCAATCCTCAATCCTCAATTCTCAGTCCTCAATCCTCAATCCTCAGACATCAAACATCAATACTCAACCCTCAGTCCTGGTCCACAATCCACAGCCCTCAATCCTCAATCCTCAATCTTCAATGATCAATATTCAATCTTCTGTCCTCAATCCTCAGTCCTCAATCCTCAATCCTCAATCCTCAATGTTCAATCCGCAATACCCAATCCTCAATCCTCAGTCCTCAAACCTCAATCCTGAATCCTCAATCCGCAATCCTCAATCTTCTGACCTACGTCCTCAACAATCAGTTGTCAATTCTCAATCCTCAATAGAATATCATCAATTCACAGTTTTCAGTACTCAATACTCAATCTGCAATCTTTAAATCACTATCCACAAACATCAATTCTCATCACTCAACCCTCAACACTCAGTCCCCAATGCTCAATCTTCAATCCTCAATCCTGAATCCTCAATACTCAATCCTCAATCGTCAATCCTCAATCCCCAACCCTTAAACTTCAATCCTCAATCCTCAATCCTCAATCCTCAATTCTCAATCCTCAATCATCAATCCTCAATCTTCAATCCTCAATACTCAATCTCCAATCCTCAATCCTCAATCCTCAATCCTCAATCCTCAATACTCATTCTTCAATCCTCAGTACCCAATCCTCAATCTTCAATCCTCAATCCTCAATCCTCAATTCTCAATCCTCAATCCTCAATCCTCAGACCTCAAACATCAATACTCAGCCCCCAGTCCTCGTCCTCAATCCACAGCCCTCAATCCTCAACCCTCAATCTTCAATCATCAATATTCAATCTTCTGTCCTCAATCCTCAGTCCTCAATCCTCAATCCTCAATCCTCAATGTTCAATCCGCAATACCCAATCCTCAATCCTCAGTCCTCAAACCTCAATCCTGAATCCTCAATCCTGAATCCTCAATCTTCAGACCTCAGTCCTCAACAATCAGTTGTCAATTCTCAATCCTCAATAGAATATCATCAATTCACAGTTTTCAATACTCAATACTCAATCTGATATCTTTAAATCTCTATCCACAAACACCAATTCTCATCACACAACCCCCAACACTCAGTCCCCAATCCTCAATCTTCAATCCTCAATCCTCAATCTTCAATCCTCAATACTCAATAGTCAATCTCCAATCCTAGATCCTCAATCCCCAATCCTCAATCCTTAATCCTCAATCTTCAATCCTCAATCCTCAACTATCAATCCTCAATACTCAATCCTCAATCCTCAATCATCAATCCCCAATCCTCAATCTTCAATCCTCAATCCTCAATCCTCAAGCCTCAGTCCTCAATCCTCAATCTTCAATCCTGAACACTCAATCTTCAATCCTCAATACTCAATCTTCAATCCTCAACCCTCAATCCTCAATCCACAATCCTCAATCCTCAATCATCAACCTTCTATCCTCAATACTCTATCTTCAATCCTGAATCCTCAATCCTGAATCGTCAATCCTCATTCTTCAATCCTCAATACCCAATCCTCAATCCTCAATCCTCAATCCTCAATCCCCAATACTCAATCTTCAATCCTCAATCCTCAACCCTCAATCCGCAATCCTCAATCCTCAGTCACGAATACTCAATCTTCAATACTCAATCCTCAATCCTCAATCCTCAATCCTCAATCCTCAATCCTCAATCCTCATTCCTCAAACCTCAATCCTCAACCCTCACTCCTTATCCTCAATTCTCAATTCTCAATCCTCAATCCTCAATTCTCAATCTTCAATCCTCAATAATCAATCTCCAATCCTAGATCCTCAATCCCCAATCCCCAATCGTTAATCCTCAATCTTCAATCCTCAATCCCCAGTCCTCAATCCTCAATACTCAATCTTCAATCCTCAATCCTCAATTCTCAATCCTCAATACTCAATCCTCAATAGTCAATCCTCAATCGTCAATCCTCAATCCCCAATCCTGAATCTTCAATCCTCAATCCTCAACCCTCAATCCTCAATCCTCAATCTTCAATCCTTAATACTCAATCTTCAATCCTCAATTCTCAATCCTCAATCCTCAATCCTCAATCCTCAATCCTCAATCTTCAATCCTCTACCGTCAGTCCTCGTCCTCAATCCTCAACCCTCAATCCTCAATCCTCAATCTTCAATCATCAATACTCAATCTTCAATCCTCAATTCTCAATCCTCAATACTGAATTCTCAGCCTTCAATCCTAAATAACCAATCTGCAATCCTCAATCCTCAGTCCTCAATCCTCAATCCTCAATCCTCAGACATCAATCCTCAACCTTCAATACTCAATCCTCAATCCTCAATCCTCAATCCTCATTCCTCAAGCCTCAATCCTCAAACCTCAGTCCTCATCCTCAATTCTCAATTCTCAATCCTCAATCCTCAATGCTCAACCCTCAATCTTCAATCGTGAATAATCAATCCCAAATACTAGACCCTCAATGCCCAATCCTCAATCCTCAATACCAAATCCTCAATCTTCAATCCTCAATCGTCAATCCTCAATCCTCTGTCCTCAAACCTCAATCCTCAAGCCTCAGTCCTCGTCCTCAATCCTCAATCCTCAGCCCTCAATCCTCAATCCTGAATCCTCAATCCTGAATCCTCAATCTTCAGACCTAAGTCCTCAACAATCAGTTGTCAATTCTCAATCCTCAATAGAATATCATCAATTCGCAGTTTTCAGTACTCAATACTCAATCTGCAATCTCTAAGTCACTATCCACAAGCATCAATTCTCATCACTCAACCCTCAACACTAGTCCCCAATCCTCAATCTTCAATCCTCAATCCTCAATCCTCAATCCTCAATCCTCAATCCTCAATCCTCAATCTTCAATCCTCAATACTCAATCAACAATCCTCAATCCTCAATCCTCAATCCTCAATTCTCATCCCTCAATCGTCAGTCTTCCAACCTCAATACTCAATCTTCAATCCTCAATCCACAATCCTCGATCCTCAAGCCTCATCCTTCAATCCTCAATACCCAATCCTCAATCTTCAATACTCAATCCTCAATCCTCAATAATCAATCTTCAATCCTCAATCCTCAGTCGTCAAACCTCAATTCTGAATCCTCAATCCTGAATCCTCAATCTTCAGCCCTCAGTCCTCAATCTTCAATCCTCAATACTCAATCTGCAATCCTCAAACCTCAATCCTCAATCCTCAGTCCTCATTCTTCAATCCTCAATACCCATTCCTCAATCTTCAATCCTAAATCCTCAATCCCCAATTCTCAATCCTCAATCGTCAATCCACAGACCTCAAACATCAATACTCAACCCTCAGTCCTCGTCCCCAATCCACAACCCTCAATCCTCAATCCTCAATCATCAATCATCAATATTCAATCTTCAATCCACAATCCTCAATCCCCGATCCTCAATCCTCAATACTCAATGCTCAGTCCTCAATACCCAATCCTCAATCTTCAATTATCAATCCTCAATCCTCGATCCTCAGTCCTCATTCTTCAATCCTCAATACACAATCCTCAATCTTCAATCCTCAATCCTCAATCCTCAATTCTCAATCCTCAATCCTGAGTCCTCAGACCTCAAAACATCAATACTCAACCCTCAGTCCTCGTGCTCAACACACAGCCCTCAATCCTTAATCCTCAATTATCAATCATCAATATTCAATCTTCAGTCCTCAATCCACAGTCCTCAATCCTCAATCCTCAATCCTCAACGTTCAATTCGCAATACCCAATCCTCGTTCTTCAATCCTCAATCCTCAATCCTCAATCCTCAATACTCAATCCTCAATCCTCAATCCTCAATCCTCAGTCCTCAGACCTCAAAACATCAATACTCAACCCTCAGTCTTCGTGCTCAACACACAGCCCTCAATCCTTAATCCTCAATTATCAATCATCAATATTCAATCTTCAGTCCTCAATCCACAGTCCTCAATCCTCAATCCTCAATCCTCAACGTTCAATTCGCAATACCCAATCCTCAATCTTCAATCCTCAATACTCAATCTTCAATCCTCAATCGTCAATCCTCAATCCTCAATCCTCAATCCTCAATCCTCAACCCTCAATCTTCAATCCTAAATAATCAATCCCAAATACTAGACCCTCAATGCCCAATCCTCAATCCTCAATACCAAATCCTCAATCTTCAATCCTCAACCCTCAATTATCAATTCTCAATCCTCAATCCTCAATCCTCCGTCCTCAAACCTCAATCCTCAACCCTCAGTCCTCGTCCTCAATCCTCAACCCTCAATAATCAATCCGCAATCTTCAATCATCAATACTCAATCTTCAACCCTCAATCCTCAATACTCAATCCTCAATCCTCAATACTCAATCCTCAGTCCTCAGTCCTCAGTCTTCAATACTCAATCCACCAATCCTCAATATTCAACACACAACCCTCAACCACCAATCCAAAATTCTCAATACTCAATAGAATATCCTGAATTCTCAGTTTTCAATACTCAATCCTCAATCTTCGATCTTCAAATCTCCATCCACAAACATCAATTCTCATCACTCAACCCTCAACGCTCAGTCCTCAATCCTCAATCTTCAATCCTCAATACTCAATCTTCAATCCTCAATCCTCAATCCTCAATCCTCAATCCTCAATCTTCATTCCTCAATACCCAATCCTCAATGTTCAATCCGCAATTCCCAATCCTCAATCTTCAATACTCAGTCCTCAATCCTCAATCCTCAATCCTCAATCCTCAATCCTCAGTCCTCAAACCTCAATCCTGAGTCCTCAATCCTGAATCCTCAATCTTCAGCACTCAGTCCTCAACAATCAGTTGTCAATCCTCAATCCTCAATAGAATATCCACAGTTCAGAGTTTTGAATACGCAATACTCAATCTGCAATCTTTAAATCACTATCCACAAACATCAATTCTCATCACTCAACCCTCAACACTCAGTCCCCAATCCTGAATCTTCAATCCTCAATCCTCAACCCTCAATCCTCAATCCTCAACCTTGAATCCTTAATACTCAATCTTCAATCCTCAATTCTCAATCCTCAATCATCAATCCTCAATCCTCAATCCTCAATCTTCAATCCTCTACCGTCAGTCCTCGTCCTCAATACTCAACCCTCAATCCTCAATCCTCAATCTTCAATCATCAATACTCAATCTTCAATCCTCAATTCTCAATCCTCAATACTGAATTCTCAGCCTTCAATCCTCAATAATCAATCTTCAATCCTCAATCCTCAATCCTCAATCCTCAATCCTCAATCCTCAGACATCAATCCTCAACCTTCAATACTCAATCCTCAATCCTCAATCCTCAATCCTCAATCCTCAATCCTCATTCCTCAAACCTCAATCCTCAAACCTCAGTCCTCATCCTCAATTCTCAATTCTCAATCCTCAATCCTCAATCCTCAACACTCAATCTTCAATCCTAAATAATCAATCCCAAATACTAGACCCTCAATGCCCAATCCTCAATCCTCAATACCAAATCCTCAATCTTCAATCCTCAATCCTCAATCCTCAATCCTCTGTCCTCAAACCTCAATCCTCAAGCCTCAGTCCTCGTCCTCAATCCTCAACCCTCAATAATCAATCCGCAATGTTCAATCATCAATACTCAATCTTCAACCCTCAATCCTCAATACACAATCCTCAAACCTCAATACTCATTCCTCAGTCCTCAGTCCTCAGTCTTCAATACTCAATCCTCCAGTCCTCAATGTTCAACACACAACCCTCAACCATCAATCCAAAATTCTCAATACTCAATAGAATATCCTGAATTCTCAGTTTTCAATACTCAATCCTCAATCTTCGATATTCAAATCTCCATCCACAAACATCAATTCTCATCACTCAACCCTCAACGCTCAGTCCTCAATCTTCAATCCTCAATCCTCAATACTCAATCCTCAATCCTCAATCCTCAATCTTCATTCCTCAATACCCAATCCTCAATGTTCAATCCGCAATACCCAATCCTCAATCTTCAATACTCAGTCCTCAATCCTCAATCCTCAATCCTCAATCCTCAATCCTCAGTCCTCAAACCTCAATCCTGAATGCTCAATCCTGAATCCTCAATCTTCAGCACTCAGTCCTCAACAATCAGTAGTCAATCCTCAATCCTCAATAGAATATCCTCAGTTCAGAGGTTTGAATACGCAATACTCAATCTGCAATCTTTAAATCACTATCCACAAACATCAATTCTCTTCACTCAACCCTCAACACTCTGTCCCCAATTCTCAATCCTCAATCATCAACCTTCTATCCTCAATACTCTATCTTCAATCCTGAATCCTCAATCCTGAACCGTCAATCCTCATTCTTCAATCCTCAATACCCAATCCTCAATCCTCAATCCTCAATTATCAATCCTCAATACTCAATCCTCAATCCTCAATCCTCAATCCCCAATCCTCAATCTTCAATCCTCAATCCTCAATCCTCAAGCCTCAGTCCTCAATTCTCAATCTTCAATCCTGAATACTCAATCTTCAATCCTCAATACTCAATCTTCAATCCTCAACCCTCAATCCTCAATCCACAATCCTCAATCCTCAATCATCAACCTTCTATCCTCAATACTCTATCTTCAATCCTGAATCCTCAATCCTGAATCGTCAATCCTCATTCTTCAATCCTCAATACCCAATCCTCAATCCTCAATCCTCAATCCTCAATCCCCAATACTCAATCTTCAATCCTCAATCCTCAACCCTCAATCCGCAATCCTCAATCCTCAGTCACGAATACTCAATCTTCAATACTCAATCCTCAATCCTCAATCCTCAATCCTCAATCCTCAATCCTCAATCCTCAATCCTCATTCCTCAAACCTCAATCCTCAACCCTCACTCCTTATCCTCAATTCTCAATTCTCAATCCTCAATCCTCAATTCTCAATCTTCAATCCTCAATAATCAATCTCCAATCCTAGATCCTCAATCCCCAATCCTCAGTCGTTAATCCTCAATCTTCAATCCTCAATCCCCAGTCCTCAATCCTCAATACTCAATCTTCAATCCTCAATCCTCAATTCTCAATCCTCAATACTCAATCCTCAATAGTCAATCCTCAATCGTCAATCCTCAATCCCCAATCCTTAATCTTCAATCCTCAATCCTCAACCCTCAATCCTCAATCCTCAATCTTCAATCCTTAATACTCAATCTTCAATCCTCAATTCTCAATCCTCAATCCTCAATCCTCAATCCTCAATCCTCAATCTTCAATCCTCTACCGTCAGTCCTCGTCCTCAATCCTCAACCCTCAATCCTCAATCCTCAATCTTCAATCATCAATACTCAATCTTCAATCCTCAATTCTCAATCCTCAATACTGAATTCTCAGCCTTCAATCCTCAATAATCAATCTTCAATCCTCAATCCTCAATCCTCAATCCTCAATCCTCAATCCTCAGACATCAATCCTCAACCTTCAATACTCAATCCTCAATCCTCAATCCTCAATCCTCAATCCTCAATCCTCATTCCTCAAACCTCAATCCTCAAACCTCAGTCCTCATCCTCAATTCTCAATTCTCAATCCTCAATCCTCAATCCTCAACCCACAATCCTCAATCCACAATCCTCAATCGTCAATCCTCAATACTCAATCTTCAATCCTCAATCGTCAATCCTCAATCCTCAATCCTCAATCCTCAATCCTCAACCCTCAATCTTCAATCCTAAATAATCAATCCCAAATACTAGACCCTCAATGCCCAATCCTCAATCCTCAATACCAAATCCTCAATCTTCAATCCTCAACCCTCAATTATCAATTCTCAATCCTCAATCCTCAATCCTCTGTCCTCAAACCTCAATCCTCAACCCTCAGTCCTCGTCCTCAATCCTCAACCCTCAATAATCAATCCGCAATCTTCAATCATCAATACTCAATCTTCAACCCTCAATCCTCAATACTCAATCCTCAATCCTCAACCCTCAATTCTCAGTCCTCAATCCTCAATCCTCAGACCTCAAACATCAATACTCAACCCTCAGTCCTGGTCCTCAATCCACAGCCCTCAATCCTCAATCCTCAATCTTCAATCATCAATATTCAATCTTCTGTCATCAATCCTCAGTCCTCAATCCTCAATCCTCAATCCTCAATCCTCAATGTTCAATCCGCAATACCCAATCCTCAATCCTCAGTCCTCAAACCTCAATCCTGAATCCTCAATCCGGAATCCTCAATCTTCAGACCTACGTCCTCAACAATCAGTTGTCAATTCTCAATCCTCAATAGAATATCATCAATTCACAGTTTTCAGTACTCAATACTCAATCTGCAATCTTTAAATCACTATCCACAAACATCAATTCTCATCACTCAACCCTCAACACTCAGTCCCCAATCCTCAATCTTCAATCCTCAATCCTGAATCCTCAATACTCAATCCTCAATCGTCAATCCTCAATCCCCAACCCTTAAACTTCAATCCTCAATCCTCAATCGTCAATCCTCAATTCTCAATCCTCAATCCTCAATCCTCAATCTTCAATCCTCAATACTCAATCTCCAATCCTCAATCCTCAATCCTCAATCCTCAATACTCATTCTTCAATCCTCAGTACCCAATCCTCAATCTTCAATCCTCAATCCTCAATCCTCAATTCTCAATCCTCAATCCTCAATCCTCAGACCTCAAACATCAATACTCAACCCTCAGTCCTCGTCCTCAATCCACAGCCCTCAATCCTCAACCCTCAATCTTCAATCATCAATATTCAATCTTCTGTCCTCAATCCTCAGTCCTCAATCCTCAATCCTCAATCCTCAATGTTCAATCCGCAGTACCCAATCCTCAATCCTCAATCGTCAATCCTCAATTCTCAATCCTCAATCCTGAATCCTCAATCTTCAGCCCTCAGTCCTCAATCTTCAATCCTCAATACTCAATCTGCAATCCTCAAACCTCAATCCTCAATCCTCAGTCCTCATTCTTCAATCCTCAATACCCAATCCTCAATCTTCAATCCTAAATCCTCAATCCCCAATACTCAATCCTCAATCCTCAATCCACAGACCTCAAACATCAATACTCAACCCTCAGTCCTCGTCCTCAATCCACAACCCTCAATCCTCAATTCTCAATCATCAATCATCAATATTCAATCTTCAATCCACAATCCTCAATCCCCGATCCTCAATCCTCAATACTCAATCTCCAATCCTCAATCCTCAATCCTCAATCCTCAATACTCATTCTTCAATCCTCAGTACCCAATCCTCAATCTTCAATCCTCAATCCTCAATCCTCAATTCTCAATCCTCAATCCTCAATCCTCAGACCTCAAACATCAATACTCAACCCTCAGTCCTCGTCCTCAATCCACAGCCCTCAATCCTCAACCCTCAATCTTCAATCATCAATATTCAATCTTCTGTCCTCAATCCTCAGTCCTCAATCCTCAATCCTCAATCCTCAATGTTCAATCCGCAGTACCCAATCCTCAATCCTCAGTCGTCAAACCTCAATCCTGAATCCTCAAACCTGAATCCTCAATCTTCAGACCTAAGTCCTCAACAATCAGTTGCCAATTCTCAATCCTCAATAGAATATCATCAATTCGCAGTTTTCAGTACTCAATACTCAATCTGCAATCTCTAAATCACTATCCACAAACATCAATTCTCATCACTCAACCCTCAACACTAGTCCCCAATCCTCAATCTTCAATCCTCAATCCTCAATCCTCAATCCTCAATCCTCAATCCTCAATCCTCAATCTTCAATCCTCAATACTCAATCATCAATCCTCAATCCTCAATCCTCAATCCTCAATCCTCATCCCTCAATCGTCAGTCTTCCAACCTCAATACTCAATCTTCAATCCTCAATCCTCAATCCTCAAGCCTCATCCTTCAATCCTCAATACCCAATCCTCAATCTTCAATACTCAATCCTCAATCCTCAATAATCAATCTTCAATCCTCAATCCTCAGTCGTCAAACCTCAATTCTGAATCCTCAATCCTGAATCCTCAATCTTCAGCCCTCAGTCCTCAATCTTCAATCCTCAATACTCAATCTGCAATCCTCAAACCTCAATCCTCAATCCTCAGTCCTCATTCTTCAATCCTCAATACCCAATCCTCAATCTTCAATCCTAAATCCTCAATCCCCAATACTCAATCCTCAATCCTCAATCCACAGACCTCAAACATCAATACTCAACCCTCAGTCCTCGTCCTCAATCCACAACCCTCAATCCTCAATTCTCAATCATCAATCATCAATATTCAATCTTCAATCCACAATCCTCAATCCCCGATCCTCAATCCTCAATACTCAATGCTCAGTCCTCAATACCCAATCCTCAATCTTCAATCCTCAATCCTCAATCCTCGATCCTCAATTCTCAATTCTCAATCCTCTATCCTGAGTCCTCAGTCCTCAGTCCTAAAACATCAACCCTCAACCATCAGCCCTCATCCTCAATCCTCAATCCTCATTCCTCAATCCTCAACCTTCAATCCTCAATTCTCAATCTTCAATCCTCAATCCTCAATCCTCAATCCTCAATCCTCAATCCTCAATCCTCAGTCATCAATCCTCAACCTTCAATACTCAATCCTCAATCCTCAATCCTCAAACCTCAATCCTCAATCCTCAATCTTCAATCCTCAATACTCAACTTTCAATCCTCAATCCTCAATCCTCAATCCCCAATCTTCAGTCCTCAATCCTCAATCCTCAATCCTCAATATTCAACACACAACCCTCAACCATCAATCCTCAATACTCAACCATCAATACTCAATTCTCAATACTCAATAGAATATCCTGAATTCCCATGGTTCAGTACTCAATCCACAATATTCAATAATCAAATCTCAATCCTCAAACATCAATTCTCAACACTCAATCCTCAACACTCAGTCCTCTCTCTTCAATCCTCCATCCTCAACCATCAATCCTCAAGCGTCAATCCTCAATCCTCAATCCTCAACCGTCAATCCTCAGTCCTCAAACCTCAATCCCGGATCCTCAATCCTGAATCCTCAATCTTCAGCCCTCATTCCTCAACAATCAATTGTCAATCCTCAATCCTCAATAGAATATCCTCAATTCACAGTTTTCAATACTCAATCCCCATTCTTCAATCTTCAAATCTCAATCCACAAACATCAATTCCCATCACTCAACCCTCAACACTAAGTCCTCAATATTCAATCCACAATCCTCAATTCTCAATCTTCAATCCTCAATCCTCAAACCTCAATCGTCATTACTCAATCCTCAATCGTCAATCCTCAATCCCCAATCCTCAATCTTCAATCCTCAATCCTCAATCCTCAATACTCAATCTTCAATCCTCAATACTCAATCTTCAATCCTTCATCATCAATCCTCAGTTCTCAATCCTCAATCGTCAATCCTCAATCCTCAATCCTCAATTCTCAATCCTCAATCCTCAATCCTCAGTCCTCAAACATCAATACTCAACCATCAGACCTCGTCCTCAATCCACAACCCTCAATCCTCAATCCTCAATCTTCAATCATCAATACTCAATTTTCAATCCTCACTCCTCAATTCTCAATCTTCAATCCTCAACCCTCAATCCTCAGTCCTCAATACTCAATCCGCAATCCTCAATCCTCAGTCACGAATACTCAATCTTCAATAATCAATCCTCAATCCTCAATCCTCAATCCTCAATCTTCAATCCTCAATCCTCAATCCTCATTCCTCAAACCTCAATCCTCAAACCTCAGTCCTCATCCTCAATTCTCAATTCTCAATCCTCAATCCTCAATCCTCAGCCCTCAATCTTCAATCCTAAATAATCAATCCCAAATACTAGACCCTCAATGCCCAATCCTCAATCCTCAATACCAAATCCTCAATCTTCAATCCTCAATCCTCAATCCTCAATCCTCTGTCCTCAAACCTCAATCCTCAAGCCTCAGTCCTCGTCCTCAATCCTCAACCCTCAATAATCAATCCGCAATGTTCAATCATCAATACTCAATCTTCAATCCTCAATCCTCAATACACAATCCTCAATCCACAATACTCAATCCTCAGTCCTCAGTCCTCAGTCTTCAATACTCAATCCTCCAGTCCTCAATGTTCAACACACAACCCTCAACCATCAATCCAAAATTCTCAATACTCAATAGAATATCCTGAATTCTCAGTTTCCAATACTCAATCCTCAATCTTCGATATTCAAATCTCCATCCACAAACATCAATTCTCATCACTCAACCCTCAACGCTCAGTCCTCAATCTTCAATCCTCAATCCTCAATCCTCAATCCTCAATCCTCAATCCTCAATCTTCCTTCCTCAATACCCAATCCTCAATGTTCAATCCGCAATACCCAATCCTCAATCTTCAATACTCAGTCCTCAATCCTCAATCCTCAATCCTCAATCCTCAATCCTCAGTCCTCAAACCTCAATCCTGAATGCTCAATCCTGAATCCTCCATCTTCAGCACTCAGTCCACAACAATCAGTAGTCAATCCTCAATCCTCAATAGAATATCCTCTGTTCAGAGTTTTGAATACGCAATACTCAATCTGCAATCTTTAAATCACTATCCACAAACATCAATTCTCATCACTCAACCCTCAACACTCAGTCCCCAATTCTCAATCCTCAATCATCAACCTTCTATCCTCAATACTCTATCTTCAATCCTGAATCCTCAATCCTGAATCGTCAATCCTCATTCTTCAATCCTCAATACCCAATCCTCAATCCTCAATCCTCAATTATCAATCCTCAATACTCAATCCTCAATCCTCAATCCTCAATCCCCAATCCTCAATCTTCAATCCTCAATCCTCAATCCTCAAGCCTCAGTCCTCAATCCTCAATCTTCAATCCTGAATACTCAATCTTCAATCCTCAATACTCAATCTTCAATCCTCAACCCTCAATCCTCAATCCACAATCCTCAATCCTCAATCATCAACCTTCTATCCTCAATACTCTATCTTCAATCCTGAATCCTCAATCCTGAATCGTCAATCCTCATTCTTCAATCCTCAATACCCAATCCTCAATCCTCAATCCTCAAACCTCAATCCCCAATACTCAATCTTCAATCCTCAATCCTCAACCCTCAATCCGCAATCCTCAATCCTCAATCTTCATTCCTCAATACCCAATCCTCAATGTTCAATCCGCAATACCCAATCCTCAATCTTCAATACTCAGTCCTCAACCCTCAATCCTCAATCCTCAATCCTCAGTCACGAATACTCAATCTTCAATACTCAATCCTCAATCCTCAATCCTCAATCCTCAATCCTCAATCCTCAATCCTCATTCCTCAAACCTCAATCCTCAACCCTCACTCCTTATCCTGAATTCTCAATTCTCAATCCTCAATCCTCAATTCTCAATCTTCAATCCTCAATAATCAATCTCCAATCCTAGATCCTCAATCCCCAATCCTCAATCGTTAATCCTCAATCTTCAATCCTCAATCCCCAGTCCTCAATCCTCAATCCTCAATCTTCAATCCTCAATCCTCAATTCTCAATCCTCAATACTCAATCCTCAATAGTCAATCCTCAATCGTCAATCCTCAATCCCCAATCCTGAATCTTCAATCCTCAATCCTCAACCCTCAATCCTCAATCCTCAATCTTCAATCCTTAATACTCAATCTTCAATCCTCAATTCTCAATCCTCATTCCTCAATCCTCAATCCTCAATCCTCAATCTTCAATCCTCAATCCTCGTTCCTCAAACATCAATACTCAACCCTCAGTCCTGGTCCTCAATCCACAGCCCTCAATCCTCAATCCTCAATCTTCAATCATCAATATTCAATCTTCTGTCCTCAATCCTCAGTCCTCAATCCTCAATCCTCAATCCTCAATGTTCAATCCGCAATACCCAATCCTCAATCCTCAGTCCTCAAACCTCAATCCTGAATCCTCAATCCGGAATCCTCAACCTTCAGACCTACGTCCTCAACAATCAGTTGTCAATTCTCAATCCTCAATAGAATATCATCAACTCACAGTTTTCAGTACTCAATACTCAATCTGCAATCTTTAAATCACTATCCACAAACATCAATTCTCATCACTCAACCCTCAACACTCAGTACCCAATTCTCAATCCTCAATCATCAACCTTCTATCCTCAATACTCTATCTTCAATCCTGAATCCTCAATCCTGAATCGTCAATCCTCATTCTTCAATCCTCAATACCCAATCCTCAATCCTCAATCCTCAATTATCAATCCTCAATACTCAATCCTCAATCCTCAATCCTCAATCCCCAATCCTCAATCTTCAATCCTCAATCCTCAATCCTCAAGCCTCAGTCCTCTATCCTCAATCTTCAATCCTGAATACTCAATCTTCAATCCTCAATACTCAATCTTCAATCCTCAACCCTCAATCCTCAATCCACAATCCTCAATCCTCAATCATCAACCTTCTATCCTCATTACTCTATCTTCAATCCTGAATCCTCAATCCTGAATCGTCAATCCTCATCCTTCAATCCTCAATACCCAATCCTCAATCCTCAATCCTCAATCCTCAATCCCCAATACTCAATCTTCAATCCTCAATCCTCTACCCTCAATCCGAAATCCTCAATCCTCAATCTTCATTCCTCAATACCCAATCCTCAATGTTCAATCCGCAATACCCAATCCTCAATCTTCAATACTCAGTCCTCAATCCTCAATCCTCAATCCTCAATCATCAATCCTCAGTCCTCAAACCTCAATCCTGAGTCCTCAATCCTGAATCCTCAATCTTCAGCACTCAGTCCTCAACAATCAGTTGTCAATCCTCAATCCTCAATAGAGTATCCTCAGTTCAGAGTTTTGAATACGCAATACTCAATCTGCAATCTTTAAATCACTATCCACAAACATCAATTCTCATCACTCAACCCTCAACACTCAGTCCCCAATCCTGAATCTTCAATCCTCAATCCTCAACCCTCAATCCTCAATCCTCAATCTTCAATCCTTAATACTCAATCTTCAATCCTCAATTCTCAATCCTCAATCCTCAATCCTCAATCCTCAATCCTCAATCTTCAATCCTCTACCGTCAGTCCTCGTCCTCAATCCTCAACCCTCAATCCTCAATCCTCAATCTTCAATCATCAATACTCAATCTTCAATCCTCAATTCTCAATCCTCAATACTGAATTCTCAGCCTTCTATCCTCAATAATCAATCTTCAATCCTCAATCCTCAATCCTCAATCCTCAATCCTCAATCCTCAGACATCAATCCTCAACCTTCAATACTCAATCCTCAATCCTCAATCCTCAATCCTCAATCCTCAATCCTCATTCCTCAAACCTCAATCCTCAAACCTCAGTCCTCATCCTCAATTCTCAATTCTCAATCCTCAATCCTCAATCCTCAACCCTCAATCTTCAACCCTAAATAATCAATCCCAAATACTAGACCCTCAATGCCCAATCCTCAATCCTCAATACCAAATCCTCAATCTTCAATCCTCAATCCTCAATCCTCAATCCTCTGTCCTCAAACCTCAATCCTCAATCCTCAACCCTCAATCTTCAATCCTAAATAATCAATCCCAAATACTAGACCCTCAATGCCCAATCCTCAATCCTCAATACCAAATCCTCAATCTTCAATCCTCAACCCTCAATTATCAATTCTCAATCCTCAATCCTCAATCCTCTGTCCTCAAACCTCAATCCTCAACCCTCAGTCCTCGTCCTCAATCCTCAACCCTCAATAATCAATCCGCAATCTTCAATCATCAATACTCAATCTTCAACCCTCAATCCTCAATACTCAATCCTCAATCCTCAACCCTCAATTCTCAGTCCTCAATCCTCAATCCTCAGACCTCAAACATCAATACTCAACCCTCAGTCCTGGTCCTCAATCCACAGCCCTCAATCCTCAATCCTCAATCTTCAATCATCAATATTCAATCTTCTGTCATCAATCCTCAGTCCTCAATCCTCAATCCTCAATCCTCAATCCTCAATGTTCAATCCGCAATACCCAATCCTCAATCCTCAGTCCTCAAACCTCAATCCTGAATCCTCAATCCGGAATCCTCAATCTTCAGACCTACGTCCTCAACATTCAGTTGTCAATTCTCAATCCTCAATAGAATATCATCAATTCACAGTTTTCAGTACTCAATACTCAATCTGCAATCTTTAAATCACTATCCACAAACATCAATTCTCATCACTCAACCCTCAACACTCAGTCCCCAATCCTCAATCTTCAATCCTCAATCCTGAATCCTCAATACTCAATCCTCAATCGTCAATCCTCAATCCCCAACCCTTAAACTTCAATCCTCAATCCTCAATCCTCAATCCTCAATTCTCAATCCTCAATCCTCAATCCTCAATCTTCAATCCTCAATACTCAATCTCCAATCCTCAATCCTCAATCCTCAATCCTCAATACTCATTCTTCAATCCTCAGTACCCAATCCTCAATCTTCAATCCTCAATCCTCAATCCTCAATTCTCAGTCCTCAATCCTCAATCCTCAGACCTCAAACATCAATACTCAACCCTCAGTCCTCGTCCTCAATCCACAGCCCTCAATCCTCAACCCTCAATCTTCAATCATCATTATTCAATCTTCTGTCCTCAATCCTCAGTCCTCAATCCTCAATCCTCAATCCTCAATGTTCAATCCGCAGTACCCAATCCTCAATCCTCAGTCGTCAAACCTCAATCCTGAATCCTCAAACCTGAATCCTCAATCTTCAGACCTAAGTCCTCAACAATCAGTTGCCAATTCTCAATCCTCAATAGAATATCATCAATTCGCAGTTTTCAGTACTCAATACTCAATCTGCAATCTCTAAATCACTATCCACAAACATCAATTCTCATCACTCAACCCTCAACACTAGTCCCCAATCCTCAATCTTCAATCCTCAATCCTCAATCCTCAATCCTCAATCCTCAATCCTCAATCCTCAATCTTCAATCCTCAATACTCAATCATCAATCCTCAATCCTCAATCCTCAATCCTCAATCCTCATCCCTCAATCGTCAGTCTTCCAACCTCAATAATCAATCTTCAATCCTCAATCCTCAATCCTCAAGCCTCATCCTTCAATCCTCAATACCCAATCCTCAATCTTCAATACTCAATCCTCAATCCTCAATAATCAATCTTCAATCCTCAATCCTCAGTCGTCAAACCTCAATTCTGAATCCTCAATCCTGAATCCTCAATCTTCAGCCCTCAGTCCTCAATCTTCAATCCTCAATACTCAATCTGCAATCCTCAAACCTCAATCCTCAATCCTCAGTCCTCATTCTTCAATCCTCAATACCCAATCCTCAATCTTCAATCCTAAATCCTCAATCCCCAATACTCAATCCTCAATCCTCAATCCACAGACCTCAAACATCAATACTCAACCCTCAGTCCTCGTCCTCAATCCACAACCCTCAATCCTCAATTCTCAATCATCAATCATCAATATTCAATCTTCAATCCACAATCCTCAATCCCCGATCCTCAATCCTCAATACTCAATGCTCAGTCCTCAATACCCAATCCTCAATCTTCAATCCTCAATCCTCAATCCTCGATCCTCAATTCTCAATTCTCAATCCTCTATCCTGAGTCCTCAGTCCTCAGTCCTAAAACATCAACCCTCAACCATCAGCCCTCATCCTCAATCCTCAATCCTCATTCCTCAATCCTCAACCTTCAATCCTCAATTCTCAATCTTCAATCCTCAATCCTCAATCCTCAATCCTCAATCCTCAATCCTCAATCCTCAGTCATCAATCCTCAACCTTCAATACTCAATCCTCAATCCTCAATCCTCAAACCTCAATCCTCAATCCTCAATCTTCAATCCTCAATACTCAACTTTCAATCCTCAATCCTCAATCCTCAATCCCCAATCTTCAGTCCTCAATCCTCAATCCTCAATCCTCAATATTCAACACACAACCCTCAACCATCAATCCTCAATACTCAACCATCAATACTCAATTCTCAATACTCAATAGAATATCCTGAATTCCCATGGTTCAGTACTCAATCCACAATATTCAATAATCAAATCTCAATCCTCAAACATCAATTCTCAACACTCAATCCTCAACACTCAGTCCTCTCTCTTCAATCCTCCATCCTCAACCATCAATCCTCAAGCGTCAATCCTCAATCCTCAATCCTCAACCGTCAATCCTCAGTCCTCAAACCTCAATCCCGGATCCTCAATCCTGAATCCTCAATCTTCAGCCCTCATTCCTCAACAATCAATTGTCAATCCTCAATCCTCAATAGAATATCCTCAATTCACAGTTTTCAATACTCAATCCCCATTCTTCAATCTTCAAATCTCAATCCACAAACATCAATTCCCATCACTCAACCCTCAACACTAAGTCCTCAATATTCAATCCACAATCCTCAATTCTCAATCTTCAATCCTCAATCCTCAAACCTCAATCGTCATTACTCAATCCTCAATCGTCAATCCTCAATCCCCAATCCTCAATCTTCAATCCTCAATCCTCAATCCTCAATACTCAATCTTCAATCCTCAATACTCAATCTTCAATCCTTCATCATCAATCCTCAGTTCTCAATCCTCAATCGTCAATCCTCAATCCTCAATCCTCAATTCTCAATCCTCAATCCTCAATCCTCAGTCCTCAAACATCAATACTCAACCATCAGACCTCGTCCTCAATCCACAACCCTCAATCCTCAATCCTCAATCTTCAATCATCAATACTCAATTTTCAATCCTCACTCCTCAATTCTCAATCTTCAATCCTCAACCCTCAATCCTCAGTCCTCAATACTCAATCCGCAATCCTCAATCCTCAGTCACGAATACTCAATCTTCAATACTCAATCCTCAATCCTCAATCCTCAATCCTCAATCCTCAATCCTCAATCCTCAATCCTCATTCCTCAAACCTCAATCCTCAAACCTCAGTCCTCATCCTCAATTCTCAATTCTCAATCCTCAATCCTCAATCCTCAGCCCTCAATCTTCAATCCTAAATAATCAATCCCAAATACTAGACCCTCAATGCCCAATCCTCAATCCTCAATACCAAATCCTCAATCTTCAATCCTCAATCCTCAATCCTCAATCCTCTGTCCTCAAACCTCAATCCTCAAGCCTCAGTCCTCGTCCTCAATCCTCAACCCTCAATAATCAATCCGCAATGTTCAATCATCAATACTCAATCTTCAATCCTCAATCCTCAATACACAATCCTCAATCCACAATACTCAATCCTCAGTCCTCAGTCCTCAGTCTTCAATACTCAATCCTCCAGTCCTCAATGTTCAACACACAACCCTCAACCATCAATCCAAAATTCTCAATACTCAATAGAATATCCTGAATTCTCAGTTTCCAATACTCAATCCTCAATCTTCGATATTCAAATCTCCATCCACAAACATCAATTCTCATCACTCAACCCTCAACGCTCAGTCCTCAATCTTCAATCCTCAATCCTCAATCCTCAATCCTCAATCCTCAATCCTCAATCTTCCTTCCTCAATACCCAATCCTCAATGTTCAATCCGCAATACCCAATCCTCAATCTTCAATACTCAGTCCTCAATCCTCAATCCTCAATCCTCAATCCTCAATCCTCAGTCCTCAAACCTCAATCCTGAATGCTCAATCCTGAATCCTCCATCTTCAGCACTCAGTCCACAACAATCAGTAGTCAATCCTCAATCCTCAATAGAATATCCTCAGTTCAGAGTTTTGAATACGCAATACTCAATCTGCAATCTTTAAATCACTATCCACAAACATCAATTCTCATCACTCAACCCTCAACACTCAGTCCCCAATTCTCAATCCTCAATCATCAACCTTCTATCCTCAATACTCTATCTTCAATCCTGAATCCTCAATCCTGAATCGTCAATCCTCATTCTTCAATCCTCAATACCCAATCCTCAATCCTCAATCCTCAATTATCAATCCTCAATACTCAATCCTCAATCCTCAATCCTCAATCCCCAATCCTGAATCTTCAATCCTCAATCCTCAATCCTCAAGCCTCAGTCCTCAATCCTCAATCTTCAATCCTGAATACTCAATCTTCAATCCTCAATACTCAATCTTCAATCCTCAACCCTCAATCCTCAATCCACAATCCTCAATCCTCAATCATCAACCTTCTATCCTCAATACTCTATCTTCAATCCTGAATCCTCAATCCTGAATCGTCAATCCTCATTCTTCAATCCTCAATACCCAATCCTCAATCCTCAATCCTCAAACCTCAATCCCCAATACTCAATCTTCAATCCTCAATCCTCAACCCTCAATCCGCAATCCTCAATCCTCAATCTTCATTCCTCAATACCCAATCCTCAATGTTCAATCCGCAATACCCAATCCTCAATCTTCAATACTCAGTCCTCAACCCTCAATCCTCAATCCTCAATCCTCAGTCACGAATACTCAATCTTCAATACTCAATCCTCAATCCTCAATCCTCAATCCTCAATCCTCAATCCTCAATCCTCATTCCTCAAACCTCAATCCTCAACCCTCACTCCTTATCCTGAATTCTCAATTCTCAATCCTCAATCCTCAATTCTCAATCTTCAATCCTCAATAATCAATCTCCAATCCTAGATCCTCAATCCCCAATCCTCAATCGTTAATCCTCAATCTTCAATCCTCAATCCCCAGTCCTCAATCCTCAATCCTCAATCTTCAATCCTCAATCCTCAATTCTCAATCCTCAATACTCAATCCTCAATAGTCAATCCTCAATCGTCAATCCTCAATCCCCAATCCTGAATCTTCAATCCTCAATCCTCAACCCTCAATCCTCAATCCTCAATCTTCAATCCTTAATACTCAATCTTCAATCCTCAATTCTCAATCCTCATTCCTCAATCCTCAATCCTCAATCCTCAATCTTCAATCCTCAATCCTCGTTCCTCAAACATCAATACTCAACCCTCAGTCCTGGTCCTCAATCCACAGCCCTCAATCCTCAATCCTCAATCTTCAATCATCAATATTCAATCTTCTGTCCTCAATCCTCAGTCCTCAATCCTCAATCCTCAATCCTCAATGTTCAATCCGCAATACCCAATCCTCAATCCTCAGTCCTCAAACCTCAATCCTGAATCCTCAATCCGGAATCCTCAACCTTCAGACCTACGTCCTCAACAATCAGTTGTCAATTCTCAATCCTCAATAGAATATCATCAACTCACAGTTTTCAGTACTCAATACTCAATCTGCAATCTTTAAATCACTATCCACAAACATCAATTCTCATCACTCAACCCTCAACACTCAGTCCCCAATCCTCAATCTTCAATCCTCAATCCTGAATCCTCAATACTCAATCCTCAATCGTCAATCCTCAATCCCCAACCCTTAAACTTCAATCCTCAATCCTCAATCCTCATTCTTCAATCCTCAATACCCAATCCTCAATCCTCAATCCTCAATTATCAATCCTCAATACTCAATCCTCAATCCTCAATCCTCAATCCCCAATCCTCAATCTTCAATCCTCAATCCTCAATCCTCAAGCCTCAGTCCTCTATCCTCAATCTTCAATCCTGAATACTCAATCTTCAATCCTCAATACTCAATCTTCAATCCTCAACCCTCAATCCTCAATCCACAATCCTCAATCCTCAATCATCAACCTTCTATCCTCATTACTCTATCTTCAATCCTGAATCCTCAATCCTGAATCGTCAATCCTCATCCTTCAATCCTCAATACCCAATCCTCAATCCTCAATCCTCAATCCTCAATCCCCAATACTCAATCTTCAATCCTCAATCCTCTACCCTCAATCCGAAATCCTCAATCCTCAATCTTCATTCCTCAATACCCAATCCTCAATGTTCAATCCGCAATACCCAATCCTCAATCTTCAATACTCAGTCCTCAATCCTCAATCCTCAATCCTCAATCATCAATCCTCAGTCCTCAAACCTCAATCCTGAGTCCTCAATCCTGAATCCTCAATCTTCAGCACTCAGTCCTCAACAATCAGTTGTCAATCCTCAATCCTCAATAGAGTATCCTCAGTTCAGAGTTTTGAATACGCAATACTCAATCTGCAATCTTTAAATCACTATCCACAAACATCAATTCTCATCACTCAACCCTCAACACTCAGTCCCCAATCCTGAATCTTCAATCCTCAATCCTCAACCCTCAATCCTCAATCCTCAATCTTCAATCCTTAATACTCAATCTTCAATCCTCAATTCTCAATCCTCAATCCTCAATCCTCAATCCTCAATCCTCAATCTTCAATCCTCTACCGTCAGTCCTCGTCCTCAATCCTCAACCCTCAATCCTCAATCCTCAATCTTCAATCATCAATACTCAATCTTCAATCCTCAATTCTCAATCCTCAATACTGAATTCTCAGCCTTCTATCCTCAATAATCAATCTTCAATCCTCAATCCTCAATCCTCAATCCTCAATCCTCAATCCTCAGACATCAATCCTCAACCTTCAATACTCAATCCTCAATCCTCAATCCTCAATCCTCAATCCTCAATCCTCATTCCTCAAACCTCAATCCTCAAACCTCAGTCCTCATCCTCAATTCTCAATTCTCAATCCTCAATCCTCAATCCTCAACCCTCAATCTTCAATCCTAAATAATCAATCCCAAATACTAGACCCTCAATGCCCAATCCTCAATCCTCAATACCAAATCCTCAATCTTCAATCCTCAATCCTCAATCCTCAATCCTCTGTCCTCAAACCTCAATCCTCAATCCTCAACCCTCAATCTTCAATCCTAAATAATCAATCCCAAATACTAGACCCTCAATGCCCAATCCTCAATCCTCAATACCAAATCCTCAATCTTCAATCCTCAACCCTCAATTATCAATTCTCAATCCTCAATCCTCAATCCTCTGTCCTCAAACCTCAATCCTCAACCCTCAGTCCTCGTCCTCAATCCTCAACCCTCAATAATCAATCCGCAATCTTCAATCATCAATACTCAATCTTCAACCCTCAATCCTCAATACTCAATCCTCAATCCTCAACCCTCAATTCTCAGTCCTCAATCCTCAATCCTCAGACCTCAAACATCAATACTCAACCCTCGGTCCTGGTCCTCAATCCACAGCCCTCAATCCTCAATCCTCAATCTTCAATCATCAATATTCAATCTTCTGTCATCAATCCTCAGTCCTCAATCCTCAATCCTCAATCCTCAATCCTCAATGTTCAATCCGCAATACCCAATCCTCAATCCTCAGTCCTCAAACCTCAATCCTGAATCCTCAATCCGGAATCCTCAATCTTCAGACCTACGTCCTCAACAATCAGTTGTCAATTCTCAATCCTCAATAGAATATCATCAATTCACAGTTTTCAGTACTCAATACTCAATCTGCAATCTTTAAATCACTATCCACAAACATCAATTCTCATCACTCAACCCTCAACACTCAGTCCCCAATCCTCAATCTTCAATCCTCAATCCTGAATCATCAATACTCAATCCTCAATCGTCAATCCTCAATCCCCAACCCTTAAACTTCAATCCTCAATCCTCAATCCTCAATCCTCAATTCTCAATCCTCAATCCTCAATCCTCAATCTTCAATCCTCAATACTCAATCTCCAATCCTCAATCCTCAATCCTCAATCCTCAATACTCATTCTTCAATCCTCAGTACCCAATCCTCAATCTTCAATCCTCAATCCTCAATCCTCAATTCTCAATCCACAATCCTCAATCCTCAATCATCAACCTTCTATCCTCATTACTCTATCTTCAATCCTGAATCCTCAATCCTGAATCGTCAATCCTCATCCTTCAATCCTCAATACCCAATCCTCAATCCTCAATCCTCAATCCTCAATCCCCAATACTCAATCTTCAATCCTCAATCCTCTACCCTCAATCCGAAATCCTCAATCCTCAATCTTCATTCCTCAATACCCAATCCTCAATGTTCAATCCGCAATACCCAATCCTCAATCTTCAATACTCAGTCCTCAATCCTCAATCCTCAATCCTCAATCATCAATCCTCAGTCCTCAAACCTCAATCCTGAGTCCTCAATCCTGAATCCTCAATCTTCAGCACTCAGTCCTCAACAATCAGTTGTCAATCCTCAATCCTCAATAGAGTATCCTCAGTTCAGAGTTTTGAATACGCAATACTCAATCTGCAATCTTTAAATCACTATCCACAAACATCAATTCTCATCACTCAACCCTCAACACTCAGTCCCCAATCCTGAATCTTCAATCCTCAATCCTCAACCCTCAATCCTCAATCCTCAATCTTCAATCCTTAATACTCAATCTTCAATCCTCAATTCTCAATCCTCAATCCTCAATCCTCAATCCTCAATCCTCAATCTTCAATCCTCTACCGTCAGTCCTCGTCCTCAATCCTCAACCCTCAATCCTCAATCCTCAATCTTCAATCATCAATACTCAATCTTCAATCCTCAATTCTCAATCCTCAATACTGAATTCTCAGCCTTCTATCCTCAATAATCAATCTTCAATCCTCAATCCTCAATCCTCAATCCTCAATCCTCAATCCTCAGACATCAATCCTCAACCTTCAATACTCAATCCTCAATCCTCAATCCTCAATCCTCAATCCTCAATCCTCATTCCTCAAACCTCAATCCTCAAACCTCAGTCCTCATCCTCAATTCTCAATTCTCAATCCTCAATCCTCAATCCTCAACCCTCAATCTTCAATCCTAAATAATCAATCCCAAATACTAGACCCTCAATGCCCAATCCTCAATCCTCAATACCAAATCCTCAATCTTCAATCCTCAATCCTCAATCCTCAATCCTCTGTCCTCAAACCTCAATCCTCAATCCTCAACCCTCAATCTTCAATCCTAAATAATCAATCCCAAATACTAGACCCTCAATGCCCAATCCTCAATCCTCAATACCAAATCCTCAATCTTCAATCCTCAACCCTCAATTATCAATTCTCAATCCTCAATCCTCAATCCTCTGTCCTCAAACCTCAATCCTCAACCCTCAGTCCTCGTCCTCAATCCTCAACCCTCAATAATCAATCCGCAATCTTCAATCATCAATACTCAATCTTCAACCCTCAATCCTCAATACTCAATCCTCAATCCTCAACCCTCAATTCTCAGTCCTCAATCCTCAATCCTCAGACCTCAAACATCAATACTCAACCCTCAGTCCTGGTCCTCAATCCACAGCCCTCAATCCTCAATCCTCAATCTTCAATCATCAATATTCAATCTTCTGTCATCAATCCTCAGTCCTCAATCCTCAATCCTCAATCCTCAATCCTCAATGTTCAATCCGCAATACCCAATCCTCAATCCTCAGTCCTCAAACCTCAATCCTGAATCCTCAATCCGGAATCCTCAATCTTCAGACCTACGTCCTCAACAATCAGTTGTCAATTCTCAATCCTCAATAGAATATCATCAATTCACAGTTTTCAGTACTCAATACTCAATCTGCAATCTTTAAATCACTATCCACAAACATCAATTCTCATCACTCAACCCTCAACACTCAGTCCCCAATCCTCAATCTTCAATCCTCAATCCTGAATCATCAATACTCAATCCTCAATCGTCAATCCTCAATCCCCAACCCTTAAACTTCAATCCTCAATCCTCAATCCTCAATCCTCAATTCTCAATCCTCAATCCTCAATCCTCAATCTTCAATCCTCAATACTCAATCTCCAATCCTCAATCCTCAATCCTCAATCCTCAATACTCATTCTTCAATCCTCAGTACCCAATCCTCAATCTTCAATCCTCAATCCTCAATCCTCAATTCTCAATCCTCAATCCTCAATCCTCAGACCTCAAACATCAATACTCAACCCTCAGTCCTCGTCCTCAATCCACAGCCCTCAATCCTCAACCCTCAATCTTCAATCATCAATATTCAATCTTCTGTCCTCAATCCTCAGTCCTCAATCCTCAATCCTCAATCCTCAATGTTCAATCCGCAGTACCCAATCCTCAATCCTCAGTCGTCAAACCTCAATCCTGAATCCTCAAACCTGAATCCTCAATCTTCAGACCTAAGTCCTCAACAATCAGTTGCCAATTCTCAATCCTCAATAGAATATCATCAATTCGCAGTTTTCAGTACTCAATACTCAATCTGCAATCTCTAAATCACTATCCACAAACATCAATTCTCATCACTCAACCCTCAACACTAGTCCCCAATCCTCAATCTTCAATCCTCAATCCTCAATCCTCAATCCTCAATCCTCAATCCTCAATCCTCAATCTTCAATCCTCAATACTCAATCATCAATCCTCAATCCTCAATCCTCAATCCTCAATCCTCATCCCTCAATCGTCAGTCTTCCAACCTCAATACTCAATCTTCAATCCTCAATCCTCAATCCTCAAGCCTCATCCTTCAATCCTCAATACCCAATCCTCAATCTTCAATACTCAATCCTCAATCCTCAATAATCAATCTTCAATCCTCAATCCTCAGTCGTCAAACCTCAATTCTGAATCCTCAATCCTGAATCCTCAATCTTCAGCCCTCAGTCCTCAATCTTCAATCCTCAATACTCAATCTGCAATCCTCAAACCTCAATCCTCAATCCTCAGTCCTCATTCTTCAATCCTCAATACCCAATCCTCAATCTTCAATCCTAAATCCTCAATCCCCAATACTCAATCCTCAATCCTCAATCCACAGACCTCAAACATCAATACTCAACCCTCAGTCCTCGTCCTCAATCCACAACCCTCAATCCTCAATTCTCAATCATCAATCATCAATATTCAATCTTCAATCCACAATCCTCAATCCCCGATCCTCAATCCTCAATACTCAATGCTCAGTCCTCAATACCCAATCCTCAATCTTCAATCCTCAATCCTCAATCCTCGATCCTCAATTCTCAATTCTCAATCCTCTATCCTGAGTCCTCAGTCCTCAGTCCTAAAACATCAACCCTCAACCATCAGCCCTCATCCTCAATCCTCAATCCTCATTCCTCAATCCTCAACCTTCAATCCTCAATTCTCAATCTTCAATCCTCAATCCTCAATCCTCAATCCTCAATCCTCAATCCTCAATCCTCAGTCATCAATCCTCAACCTTCAATACTCAATCCTCAATCCTCAATCCTCAAACCTCAATCCTCAATCCTCAATCTTCAATCCTCAATACTCAACTTTCAATCCTCAATCCTCAATCCTCAATCCCCAATCTTCAGTCCTCAATCCTCAATCCTCAATCCTCAATATTCAACACACAACCCTCAACCATCAATCCTCAATACTCAACCATCAATACTCAATTCTCAATACTCAATAGAATATCCTGAATTCCCATGGTTCAGTACTCAATCCACAATATTCAATAATCAAATCTCAATCCTCAAACATCAATTCTCAACACTCAATCCTCAACACTCAGTCCTCTCTCTTCAATCCTCCATCCTCAACCATCAATCCTCAAGCGTCAATCCTCAATCCTCAATCCTCAACCGTCAATCCTCAGTCCTCAAACCTCAATCCCGGATCCTCAATCCTGAATCCTCAATCTTCAGCCCTCATTCCTCAACAATCAATTGTCAATCCTCAATCCTCAATAGAATATCCTCAATTCACAGTTTTCAATACTCAATCCCCATTCTTCAATCTTCAAATCTCAATCCACAAATATCAATTCCCATCACTCAACCCTCAACACTAAGTCCTCAATATTCAATCCACAATCCTCAATTCTCAATCTTCAATCCTCAATCCTCAAACCTCAATCGTCATTACTCAATCCTCAATCGTCAATCCTCAATCCCCAATCCTCAATCTTCAATCCTCAATCCTCAATCCTCAATACTCAATCTTCAATCCTCAGTACTCAATCTTCAATCCTTCATCATCAATCCTCAGTTCTCAATCCTCAATCGTCAATCCTCAATCCTCAATCCTCAATTCTCAATCCTCAATCCTCAATCCTCAGTCCTCAAACATCAATACTCAACCATCAGACCTCGTCCTCAATCCACAACCCTCAATCCTCAATCCTCAATCTTCAATCATCAATACTCAATTTTCAATCCTCACTCCTCAATTCTCAATCTTCAATCCTCAACCCTCAATCCTCAGTCCTCAATACTCAATCCGCAATCCTCAATCCTCAGTCACGAATACTCAATCTTCAATACTCAATCCTCAATCCTCAATCCTCAATCCTCAATCCTCAATCCTCAATCCTCAATCCTCATTCCTCAAACCTCAATCCTCAAACCTCAGTCCTCATCCTCAATTCTCAATTCTCAATCCTCAATCCTCAATCCTCAGCCCTCAATCTTCAATCCTAAATAATCAATCCCAAATACTAGACCCTCAATGCCCAATCCTCAATCCTCAATACCAAATCCTCAATCTTCAATCCTCAATCCTCAATCCTCAATCCTCTGTCCTCAAACCTCAATCCTCAAGCCTCAGTCCTCGTCCTCAATCCTCAACCCTCAATAATCAATCCGCAATGTTCAATCATCAATACTCAATCTTCAATCCTCAATCTTCAATCCTCAATCCTCAATCCTCAATCCTCAATCCTCAATCCTCAATCTTCCTTCCTCAATACCCAATCCTCAATGTTCAATCCGCAATACCCAATCCTCAATCTTCAATACTCAGTCCTCAATCCTCAATCCTCAATCCTCAATCCTCAATCCTCAGTCCTCAAACCTCAATCCTGAATGCTCAATCCTGAATCCTCCATCTTCAGCACTCAGTCCACAACAATCAGTAGTCAATCCTCAATCCTCAATAGAATATCCTCAGTTCAGAGTTTTGAATACGCAATACTCAATCTGCAATCTTTAAATCACTATCCACAAACATCAATTCTCATCACTCAACCCTCAACACTCAGTCCCCAATTCTCAATCCTCAATCATCAACCTTCTATCCTCAATACTCTATCTTCAATCCTGAATCCTCAATCCTGAATCGTCAATCCTCATTCTTCAATCCTCAATACCCAATCCTCAATCCTCAATCCTCAATTATCAATCCTCAATACTCAATCCTCAATCCTCAATCCTCAATCCCCAATCCTCAATCTTCAATCCTCAATCCTCAATCCTCAAGCCTCAGTCCTCAATCCTCAATCTTCAATCCTGAATACTCAATCTTCAATCCTCAATACTCAATCTTCAATCCTCAACCCTCAATCCTCAATCCACAATCCTCAATCCTCAATCATCAACCTTCTATCCTCAATACTCTATCTTCAATCCTGAATCCTCAATCCTGAATCGTCAATCCTCATTCTTCAATCCTCAATACCCAATCCTCAATCCTCAATCCTCAAACCTCAATCCCCAATACTCAATCTTCAATCCTCAATCCTCAACCCTCAATCCGCAATCCTCAATCCTCAATCTTCATTCCTCAATACCCAATCCTCAATGTTCAATCCGCAATACCCAATCCTCAATCTTCAATACTCAGTCCTCAACCCTCAATCCTCAATCCTCAATCCTCAGTCACGAATACTCAATCTTCAATACTCAATCCTCAATCCTCAATCCTCAATCCTCAATCCTCAATCCTCAATCCTCATTCCTCAAACCTCAATCCTCAACCCTCACTCCTTATCCTGAATTCTCAATTCTCAATCCTCAATCCTCAATTCTCAATCTTCAATCCTCAATAATCAATCTCCAATCCTAGATCCTCAATCCCCAATCCTCAATCGTTAATCCTCAATCTTCAATCCTCAATCCCCAGTCCTCAATCCTCAATCCTCAATCTTCAATCCTCAATCCTCAATTCTCAATCCTCAATACTCAATCCTCAATAGTCAATCCTCAATCGTCAATCCTCAATCCCCAATCCTGAATCTTCAATCCTCAATCCTCAACCCTCAATCCTCAATCCTCAATCTTCAATCCTTAATACTCAATCTTCAATCCTCAATTCTCAATCCTCATTCCTCAATCCTCAATCCTCAATCCTCAATCTTCAATCCTCAATCCTCGTTCCTCAAACATCAATACTCAACCCTCAGTCCTGGTCCTCAATCCACAGCCCTCAATCCTCAATCCTCAATCTTCAATCATCAATATTCAATCTTCTGTCCTCAATCCTCAGTCCTCAATCCTCAATCCTCAATCCTCAATGTTCAATCCGCAATACCCAATCCTCAATCCTCAGTCCTCAAACCTCAATCCTGAATCCTCAATCCGGAATCCTCAACCTTCAGACCTACGTCCTCAACAATCAGTTGTCAATTCTCAATCCTCAATTGAATATCATCAATTCACAGTTTTCAGTACTCAATACTCAATCTGCAATCTTTAAATCACTATCCACAAACATCAATTCTCATCACCCAACCCTCAACACTCAGTCCCCAATCCTCAATCTTCAATCCTCAATCCTGAATCCTCAATACTCAATCCTCAATCGTCAATCCTCAATCCCCAACCCTTAAACTTCAATCCTCAATCCTCAATCCTCAATCCTCAATTCTCAATCCTCAATCCTCAATCCTCAATCTTCAATCCTCAATACTCAATCTCCAATCCTCAATCCTCAATCCTCAATCCTCAATACTCATTCTTCAATCCTCAGTACCCAATCCTCAATCTTCAATCCTCAATCCTCAATCCTCAATTCTCAATCCTCAATCCTCAATCTTCAGACCTCAAACATCAATACTCAACCCTCAGTCCTCGTCCTCAATCCACAGCCCTCAATCCTCAACCCTCAATCTTCAATCATCAATATTCAATCTTCTGTCCTCAATCCTCAGTCCTCAATCCTCAATCCTCAATCCTCAATGTTCAATCCGCAATACCCAATTCTCAATCCTCAGTCCTCAAACCTCAATCCTGAATTCTCAATCCTGAATCCTCAATCTTCAGACCTAAGTCCTCAACAATCAGTTGCCAATTCTCAATCCTCAATAGAATATCATCAATTCGCAGTTTTCAGTACTCAATACTCAATCTGCAATCTCTAAATCACTATCCACAAACTTCAATTCTCATCACTCAACCCTCAACACTAGTCCCCAATCCTCAATCTTCAATCCTCAATCCTCAATCCTCAATCCTCAATACTCAATCCTCAATCCTCAATCTTCAATCCTCAATACTCAATCATCAATCCTCAATCCTCAATCCTCAATCCTCAATCCTCATCCCTCAATCGTCAGCCTTCCAACCTCAATACTCAATCTTCAATCCTCAATCCTCAATCCTCAATCCTCAAGCCTCATCCTTCAATCCTCAATACCCAATCCTCAATCTTCAATACTCAATCCTCAATCTTCAATAATCAATCTTCAATCCTCAATCCTCAGTCGTCAAACCTCAATTCTGAATCCTCAATCCTGAATCCTCAATCTTCAGCCCTCAGTCCTCAATCTTCAATCCTCAATACTCAATCTGCAATCCTCAAACCTCAATCCTCAATCCTCAGTCCTCATTCTTCAATCCTCAATACCCAATCCTCAATCTTCAATCCTAAATCCTCAATCACCAATACTCAATCCTCAATCCTCAATCCACAGACCTCAAACATCATTACTCAACCCTCAGTCCTCGTCCTCAATCCACAACCCTCAATCCTCAATCCTCAATCATCAATCATCAATATTCAATCTTCAATCCACAAACCTCAATCCCCGATACTCAATCCTCAATACTCAATGCTCAGTCCTCAATACCCAATCCTCAATCTTCAATCCTCAATCCTCAATCCTCGATCCTCAATTCTCAATTCTCAATCCTCTATCCTGAGTCCTCAGTCCTCAGTCCTAAAACATCTACCCTCAACCATCAGCCCTCATCCTCAATCCTCAATCCCCATTCCTCAATCCTCAACCTTCAATCCTCAATTCTCAATCTTCAGTCCTCAATCCTCAATCCTCAATCCTCAAACCTCAATCCTCAATCCTCAGTCATCAATCCTCAACCTTCAATACTCAATCCTCAATCCTCAATCCTCAAACCTCAATCCTCAATCCTCAATCTTCAATCCTCAATACTCAACTTTCAATCCTCAATCCTCAATCCTCAATCCTCAATCCTCATTCTTCAATCCTCAATTCACAATCCTCAATCTTCAATCCTCAATACTCAATCCTCAATTCTCTATCCTCAATCCTCACTCCTCAGACCTCAAAACATCAATACTCAACCCTCAGTCCTCGTGCTCAACACACAGACCTCAATCCTTAATCCTCAATCATCAATCATCAATATTCAATCTTCAGTCCTCAATCCACAGTCCTCAATCCTCAATCCTCAATCCTCAACGTTCAATTCGCAATACCCAATCCGCAATCTTCAATCCTCAATCCTCAATCCTCAATCCTCAATCCTCAATCCTCAATCCTCAATCCTCAATCCTCAGTCCTCAATCCTCAATCCTGAATCCTCAATCCTGAATCCTCAATCTTCAGACCTAAGTCCTCAACAATCAGTTGTCAATTCACAATCATCAATAGAATATCATCAATTCACAGTTTTCAATACTCAATACTCAATCTGCAATCTTTAAACATCTATCCACAAACATCAATTCTCATAACTCAAACCTCAACACTCAGTCCCCAATCCTCAATCTTCAATCCTCAATACTCAATCTTCAATCCTCAATACTCAACATTCAATCCTCAAACCTCAACTCTCAATCCTCAATCCTCAATACTCAATCGTCAATCCCCAATCCCCAATCCACAACCTTCGATCCTCAATCCTCAATCCTCAATCCTCAATCCTCAATCCTCAATCTTCGATCCTCAATACTTAATCATCAATCCTCAATCCTCAATTCTCAATCCTCAATCCTTAATCCTCAATCTTCAATCCTCAATCCCCAGTCCTCAATCTTCAATCCTCAATGCCCAATCCTCAATCCTCAGTCCTCAGTCCTCAATCCTCAACCCTCAGACCTCGTCCTCAATTCTCAACCCTCAATAATCAGTCCGCAATATTCAATCATCAATACTCAATCTTCAATACCCAATCCTCAATTCTCAATCCTCAATCCTCAATACTCAATCCCCAGTCCTCAGTCCTCAATCTTCAATACTCGATCCGCCAGTCCTCAATATACAGCACACAACCCTCAACCATCAATCCTCAATACTCAACCATCAATCCTCAATTCTCAATACTCAGTAGAATATCCTGAATTCTCGGTTTTCAATACTCAATCCTCAATCACCAATCTTCAAATCTCCATCCACAAACATCAATTCTCATCTCTGAACCCTCAACGCACAGTCCTCAATCTTCAATCCTCAATCCTCAATCCTCAATCTTCAATACTCAATACTCAACCTTCAATCCTCAATCCACAATTCTCAATCCTCAATCCTCAATACTCAATCGTCAATCCCCAATCCCCAATCCTCAACCTCAATCCTCAATCCTCAATCCTCAATCCTCAATCCTCAATTCACAATCTTCAATCCCCTATACTCAATCTTCAACCCTCAATCCTCAATCCTCAATCCTCAATCCTCATTCTTCAATCCTCAATACCCAATCCTCAATCTTCAATCCTCAATGCTCAATCCTCAATTCTCAATCAGCAATCCCCAATCCTCAGACCTCGAACATCAATACTCAACCCTCAGTCCTCGTCCTCAGTCCACAACCCTCAATCCTCAATCCTCAATCTTCAATCCTCAATACTCAATCTTCAATCCTCAATCCTCAATCCTCAATCCTCAATCCTCAATCTTCATTCCTCAATACCCAATCCTCAATGTTCAATCCACAATACCCAATCCTCAATCTTCAATACTCAGTCGTCAATCCTCAATCCTCAATACTCAATCCTCAACCCTCAATCCTCAATCCTCAATCTTCAATCCTTAATACTCAATCTTCAATCCTCAATTCTCAATCCTCATTCCTCAATCCTCAATCCTCAATCCTCAATCTTCAATCCTCTACCGTCAGTCCTCGTCCTCAATCCTCAACCCTCAATCCTCAATCCTCAATCTTCAATCATCAATACTCAATCTTCAATCCTCAATTCTCAATCCTCAATACTGAATTCTCAGCCTTCAATCCTCAATAATCAATCTTCAATCCTCAATCCTCAATCCTCAATCCTCAATCCTCAATCCTCAGACATCAATCCTCAGCCTTCAATACTCAATCCTCAATCCTCAATCCTCGATCCTCAATCCTCAATCCTCATTCCTCAAACCTCAATCCTCAAACCTCAGTCCTCATCCTCAATTCTCAATTCTCAATCCTCAATCCTCAATCCTCAACCCTCAATCTTCAATCCTAAATAATCAATCCTCAGTCCTCAGTCCTCAATCATCAACCTTCTATCCTCAATACTCTATCTTCAATCCTGAATCCTCAATCCTGAATCGTCAATCCTCATTCTTCAATCCTCAATACCCAATCCTCAATCCTCAATCCTCGATCCTCAATCCTCAATCCTCATTCCTCAAACCTCAATCCTCAAACCTCAGTCCTCATCCTCAATTCTCAATTCTCAATCCTCAATCCTCAATCCTCAACCCTCAATCTTCAATCCTAAATAATCAATCCTCAGTCCTCAGTCCTCAGTCTTCAATACTCAATCCTCCAGTCCTCCATGTTCAACACACAACCCTCAACCATCAATCCAAAATTCTCAATACTCAATAGAATATCCTGAATTCTCAGTTTTCAATACTCAATCCTCAATCTTCGATATTCAAATCTCCATCCACAAACATCAATTCTCATCACTCAACCCTCAACGCTCAGTCCTCAATCTTCAATCCTCAATCCTCAATCCTCAATCCTCAATCCTCAATCCTCAATCCTCAATCTTCATTCCTCAATACCCAGTACTCAATGTTCAATCCGCAATACCCAATCCTCAATCTTCAATACTCAGTCCTCAATCCTCAATCCTCAATCCTCAATCCTCAATCCTCAGTCCTCAAACCTCAATCCTGAGTCCTCAATCCTGAATCCTCAATCTTCAGCACTCAGTCCTCAACAATCAGTTGTCAATCCTCAATCCTCAATAGAATATCCTCAGTTCAGAGTTTTGAATACGCAATACTCAATCTGCAATCTTTAAACCACTATCCACAAACATCAATTCTCATCACTCAACCCTCAACACTCTGTCCCCAATCCTCAATCTTCAATCCTCAGTCCTGAATCCTCAATTCTCAATCCTCAATCCTCAGTCCTCAGTCCTCAAACCTCAATCCTCAACCCTCAGCCCTCATAGTCAATCCTCAATCCTCAATCCTCAATCCTCAGTATTCAATCCTCAATACTGTACCTTCAATCCTCAATCCTCAATCCTCAATTCTTTATCCTCAATACTCAATCCTCAATCGTCAATCCTCAATCCCCAACCCTTAACCTTCAATCCTCAATCCTCAATCCTCAATGCACAATCCTCAATCTTCAATCCTCAATACTCAATCTTCAATCCTCAATTCTCAATCCTCAATCCTCAATCCTCATTCCTCAATCCTTAATCCTCAATCTTCAATCCTCAATACTCAATCCTCAATCCTCAATCCTCAATCCTCAATCCTCAATCCTCAATCCTCAAGCCTCATCCTTCAATCCTCAATACCCAACCCTCAATCTTCAATACTCAATCCTCAATCCTCAATAATCAATCTTCAATCCTTAATCCTCAATCCTCAATCCTCAATCCTCATTCGTCAACCCTAAATACCCAATCCTCAACCTTCAATCATCAATACTCAATCTTCAACCATCAATCCTCAATACTCAAACCTCAATCCTCAATCCTCAATCCTCAATCCTCAATCCTCAATCTTCAATCCTCAATACTCAATCATCAATCCTCAATCCTCAAGCCTCATCCTTCAATCCTCAATACCCAATCCTCAATCTTCAATACTCAATCCTCAATCCTCAATAATCAATCTTCAGTCCTCAATCCTCAGTCCTCAAACCTCAATTCTGAATCCTCAATCCTGAATCCTTAACCTTCAGCCCTTAGTCCTCAACAATCAGTTGACAATCCTCAATCCTCAATAGAATATCCTCAATTCACAGCTTTCAATACTCAATACTCAATCTGCAATCTTCTAACCTCTATCCACAAACATCAATTCTCATCACACAACCCTCGACACTCAGTCCTCAATGTTCAATCCTCAATCTTCAATGCACAATCCTCAATCCTCAATCCTCAATATTCAATCCTCAATCCTCAGTCCTCAAACCTCAATCCTGAATCCTCAATCCTGAATCCTCAATCTTCAGACCTCAGTCCTCAACAATCAGTTGTCAATTCTCAATCCTCAATAGAATATCATCAATTCACAGTTTTCAGTACTCAATACTCAATCTGATATCTTTAAATCTCTATCCAAAAACACCAATTCTCATCACACAACCCTCAACACTCAGTCCCCAATCCTCAATCTTCAATCCTCAATCCTCAATCTTCAATCCTCAATACTCAATAGTCAATCTCCAAGGCTAGATCCTCAATCCCCAACCCTCAATCCTTAATCCTCAATCTTCAATCCTCAATCCTCAATTCTCAATCCTCAATACTCAATCCTCAATCCTCAATCCTCAATCCCCAATCCTCAATCTTCAATCCTCAATCCTCAATCCTCATTCCTCAAACCTCAATCCTCAACCCTCACTCCTTATCCTGAATTCTCAATTCTCAATCCTCAATCCTCAATTCTCAATCTTCAATCCTCAATAATCAATCTCCAATCCTAGATCCTCAATCTCCAATCCTCAATCGTTAATCCTCAATCTTCAATCCTCAATCCCCAGTCCTCAATCCTCAATACTCAATCTTCAATTCTCAATCCTCCATTCTCAATCCTCAATACTCAATCCTCAATAGTCAATCCTCAATCGTCAATCCTCAATCCCCAATCCTCAATCTTCAATCCTCAATCCTCAACCCTCAATCCTCAATCCTCAGTCTTCAATCCTTAATACTCAATCTTCAATCCTCAATTCTCAATCCTCATTCCTCAATCCTCAATCCTCAATCCTCAATCTTCAATCCTCTACCGTCAGTCCTCGTCCTCAATCCTCAACCCTCAATCCTCAATCCTCAATCTTCAATCATCAATACTCAATCTTCAGTCCTCAATCCTCAATCCTCAATCCTCAATCCCCAATCCTCAATCTTCAATCCTCAATCCTCAATCCTCAAGCCTCAGTCCTCAATTCTCAATCGTCAGTCATCAATCCTCAATCTTCAATACTCAATCGTCAATCCTCTGTCCTCTGTCCTCAATCCTCAATCCTCAATCCTCGTTTCTCAAACCTCAATCCTCAGCCCTCAGTCCCCATCCTCAATCCTCAATGCTCAATCTTGAATCCTCAACCCTCAATCTTCAATCCTCAATACTCAATCTCCAATCCTAGATACCCAATCCCCAATCCTCAATCCTTAATCCTGAATCTTCAATCCTCAATCGCCAGTCCTCAATCTTCAATCCTCAATGCTCAGTCCTCAATCCTCAATCCTCAGTCCTCAATCCTCAATCCTCAATCCACAGACCTCAATCCTCAACCGTCAGTCCTCGTCCTCAATCCTCAACACTCAAACCTCAATCCTCAATCGTCAATCGTCAATACTAAATCTTCAATCCCGAATCTTCAGTCCTCAATCCTCAATCCTCAATCCTCAATATTCAACACACAACCCTCGACCATCAATCCTCAATACTCAATCATCAATACTCAATTCACAATACTCAACAGAATATCCTGAATTCTCATGGTTCAATACTCAATCCACAATACTCAATAATCAAATCTCAATCCTCAAACATCAATTCTCAACACTCAATCGTCAACACTCAGTCCTCTCTCTTCATTCCTCCATCCTCAACCATCAATCCTCAAGCGTCAAACCTCATTCCTCAATCCTCAATTCTCAATCCTCAATCCTCAATCCTCAGACATCAAACATCAATACTCAACCATCAGAACTCGTCCTCAATCCACAACCCTCAATCCTCAATCCTCAATCTTCAATCATCAATATTCAATCTTCAATCCTCAATCCTCAATCCTCAATCCTCAATCCTCAATCCTCAATGTTCAATCCTCAATACCCAGTCGTCAATCTTCAATCCTCAATCCTCAATCCTCAATCCTCAATATTCAATCCTCAATCTTCAATCCTCAATCCTCAATCTTCAATCCTCAATACTCAATAGTCAATCTCCAAGCCTAGATCCTCAATCCCCAATCCTCAATCCTTAATCCTCAATCTTCAATCCTCAATCCTCAATTCTCAATCCTCAATACTCAATCCTCAATCCTCAATCCTCAATCCCCAATCCTCAATCTTCAATCCTCAATCCTCAAGCCTCAGTCCTCAATCCTCAATCTTCAATCCTGAATACTCAATCTTCAATCCTCAATACTCAATCTTCAATCCTCAACCCTCAATCCTCAATCCACAATCCTCAATCCTCAATCATCAATCTTCTATCCTCAATACTCTATCTTCAATACTGAATCCTCAATCCTGAATCGTCAATCCTCATTCTTCAATCCTCAATACCCAATCCTCAATCCTCAATCCTCAATCCTCAATCCCCAATACTCAATCTTCAATCCTCAATCCTCAATCCTCAATCCTCAATCCGCAATCCTCAATCCTCAGTCACGAATACTCAATCTTCAATACTCAATCCTCAATCCTCAATCCTCATTCCTCAAACCTCAATCCTCAACCCTCACTCCTTATCCTGAATTCTCAATTCTCAATCCTCAATCCTCAATTCTCAATCTTCAATCCTCAATAATCAATCTCCAATCCTAGATCCTCAATCCGCAATCCTCAATCGTTAATCCTCAATCTTCAATCCTCAATCCCCAGTCCTCAATCCTCAATACTCAATCTTCAATCCTCAATCCTCAACTCTCAATCCTCAATACTCAATCCTCAATAGTCAATCCTCAATCGTCAATCCTCAATCCCCAATCCTGAATCTTCAATCCTCAATCCTCAACCCTCAATGCTCAATCCTCAATCTTCAATCCTTAATACTCAATCTTCAATCCTCAATTCTCAACCCTCATTCCTCAATCCTCAATCCTCAATCCTCAATCTTCAATCCTCTACCGTCAGTCCTCGTCCTCAATCCTCAACCCTCAATCCTCAATCCTCAATCTTCAATCATCAATACTCAATCTTCAGTCCTCAATTCTCAATCCTCAATACTGAATTCTCAGCCTTCAATCCTCAATAATCAATCTTCAATCCTCAATCCTCAATCCTCAATCCTCAATCTTCAATACTCAATCCTCAATACTCAATCCTCAATCCTCAATCCTCAAGCGTCAGTCCTCAATTCTCAATCGTCAGTCATCAATCCTCAATCTTCAATACTCAATCGTCAATCCTCTGTCCTCTGTCCTCAACCCTCAATCCTCAATCCTCGTTTCTCAAACCTCAATCCTCAGCCCTCAGTCCCCATCCTCAATTCTCAATGCTCAATGCTGAATCCTCAACCCTCAATCTTCAATCCTCAATACTCAATCTCCAATCCTAGATACCCAATCCCCAATCCTCAATCCTTAATCCTGAATCTTCAATCCTCAATCGCCAGTCCTCAATCTTCAATCCTCAATGCTCAGTCCTCAATCCTCAATCCTCAGTCCTCAATCCTCAATCCTCAATCCACAAACCTCAATCCTCAACCGTCAGTCCTCGTCCTCAATCCTCAACACTCAAACCTCAATCCTCAATCGTCAATCGTCAATACTAAATCTTCAATCCCGAATCTTCAGTCCTCAATCCTCAATCCTCAATCCTCAATATTCAACACACAACCCTCGACCATCAATCCTCAATACTCAATCATCAATACTCAATTCACAATACTCAACAGAATATCCTGAATTCTCATGGTTCAATACTCAATCCACAATATTCAATAATCAAATCTCAATCCACAAACATCAGTTCCCATCGCTCAAACCTCAACACTAAGTCCTCAATCTTCAATCCTCAATCCTCAATCCTCAACCTTCAATCCTCAATACTCAATCTTCAATCCTCAATCCTCAATTCTGATTCCTCAATCCTCAGTCCTCAATCGGCAATCCTCAATCCCCAATCCCCTATCTTCAATCCTCAATCCTCAATCCTCAATCCTCAATCCTCATTCTCAAACCTCAATCCTCAACCCTCAGTCCTTATCCTCAATTCTCAATTCTCAATCCTCAATCTTCAATCCTCAATCTTCAATCCTCAATAATCAATTTTCAATCCTAGATCCTCAATCCCCAATCTTCAATCCTTAATCCTCAATCTTCAATCCTCAATACTCAATCTTCAATCCTCAGTCCTCAGTCCTCAATCATCAATTCTGAATTCTCAATCCTGAATCCTCAATCTTCAGCCCTCAGTCCTCAACAATCAGTTGTCAATTCTCAATCCTCAATAGAATATCATTAATTCACAGCTTTCAATACTCAATGCTCAATCTGCAATCTTCAGATATCTATCCACAAACATCAATTCTCATCACACAACCCTCAACCCTCAGTCCCCAATCCTCAATCTTCAATCCTCAATCCTCAATCCTCAATCCACAATCCTCAATCCTCAATCTTCAATTCTCAATGCTCTATCATCAATCCTCAACACTCAGCCCTCATCCTCAATCCTCAATCCTCGACGTCAATCCTCAATCTTCAATCCTCAATACTCAATATTCAATCCTCAATCCTCAGTCCTCAAACCTCAATTCTGAATCCTCAATCCTGAATCCTCAATCCTGAATCCTCAATCTTCAGACCTAAGTCCTCAACAATCAGTTGTCAATTCACAATCCTCAATAGAATATCATCAGTTCACAGTTTTCAATACTCAATACTCAATCTATAATCTTTAAACCTCTATCCACAAACATCAATTCTCATAACTCAACCCTCAACACTCAGTCCCCAATCCTCAATCTTCAATCCTCAATACTCAAACCTCAATCCTCATTCTTCAATCCTCAATACCCAATCCTCAATCTTCAATTCTCAATTATCAATCCTCAATTCTCAATCCTCAATCCTCAGTCCTCAGTCCTTAAACCTCAATCCTGAACCCTCAGCCCTTCATCCTCAATCCTCAATCCTCAATCCTCAATCCTCAACCCTCAATCCTCAGTCCTCAGTCCTCAAACCTCAATCCTCAACCATCAGCCCTCATCGTCAATTCTCAATCCTCAATCCTCAATCCTCAATCTTCAATCCTCAATACTCAATCTTCAATCCACAATCCTCAATCTTCAATCCTTAATACTGAATCTTCAATCCTCAATCCTCAATCCTCCATACTCAATCCTCAATCCTCAGTCTTCAATCCTCAATCTTCAATCCTCAATAATCAATCTTCAATCCTCAATCCTCAATCCTCAATCCTCAATCTTCAATCCTCAACGTTCTATCCGCAATACCCAATCCTCAATCTTCAATCCTCAATCCACAATCCTCAATCCTCAATCTTCAATCCTCAATCCTCAGTCCTCAAACCTCAATCCTGAATCCTCAATCCTGAATCCTCAATCTTCAGCCCTCAGTCAGCAACAATCAGTTGTCAACCCTGAATCCTCAATAGAATATCCTCAATTCACAGTTTTCAATACCCAATACTCAATCTGCAATCTTCAAACCTCTATCCACAAACATCAATTCTCATCACTCAACACTCAACACTCAGTCCTCAATGCTCAATCCTCAATCCTCAATCCACAATCCTCAATCGTCAATTTTCAATCCTCAATCTCCAGTCCTCAATCTTCAATCCTCAGTGCTCAATCCTCAATCCTCAATCCTCAGTCATCAATCCTCAATCCTCAATCCTCAAAACTCAAACCTCAACCGTCAGTCCTCGTCCTCAATCCTCAACACTCAATCCTCAATCCTCAATCTTCAATCATCAATACTCAATATTCAATCCTCAATCTTCAATCCTCAATCCTCAATCCTCAATCCTCAATCCTCAATATTTAACACACAACCCTCAACCACCAATCCTCAACACTCAACCATCAATCCTCAATTCTCAATACTCAATAGAGTATCCTGAATTCTCATGGTTCAATTCTCAATCCACAATATTCAATAATCAAATCTCAATCCTCAAACATCAATTCTCAACACTCACTCCTCAACACTCAGTCCTCTCTCTTCAATCCTCCATCCTCAACCCTCAGTCCTCAAGCGTCAATCCTCAATCCTCAATCCTCAACCCTCAATGCTCAGTCCTCAAATCTCAATCCCGAATCCTCAATCCTGAATCCTCAATCTTTAGCCCTCAGTACTCAACAATCAATTGTCAATCCTCAATCCTCATTAGAGTATCCTCAATTCACAGTTTTCAATACTCGATCCCCATTCTTCAATCTTCAAATCTCAATCCACAAACATCAATTCCCATCGCACAAACCTCAACACTAAGTCCTCAATCTTCAATCCTCAATCCTCAATTCTCAACCCTCAATCCTCAATCCTCAGTCCTCAATCCTAAATCCTCAACGCACAGCTCTCATCCTCAATCCTCAATCCTCAATCCTCAATCCTCAATCCTCAATCTTCAATCCTCAATAATCAATCTTCAATCCTCAATCCTCAGTCCTCAAACCTCAATTTTGAATCCTCAATCCTGAATCCTCAATCTTCAGCCCTCAGTCCTCAACAATCAGCTGACAATCCTCAATCCTCAATAGAATATGCTCAATTCACAGTTTTCAATACTCAATACTCAATCTGCTATATTCAAACCTCTATCCACAAACATCAGTTCTCATCACTCAACCCTCAACACTCAGTCCTCAATGTTCGATCCTCAATCTTCTATCCACAATCCTCAATCGTCAATCTTCAATCCTCAATACTCAATCTTCAATCCTCAATCCTCAATCCTCATTCTTCAATCCTCAATACCAAATCCTCAATCTTCAATCCGCAATCCTCAATCCTCAATTCTCAATCTTCAATCCTCAGTCCTCAGTCCTTAAACCTCAATCCTCAACCCTCAGCCCTCATCCTCAATCCTCAATCCTCAATCCTCAATACTCAATCTTCAATCCTCAATCCTCAATCCTCATTCTTCAATCCTCAATACCAAATCCTCAATCTTCAATCCCCAATCCTCAATCCTCAATTCTCAATCTTCAATCCTCAGTCCTCAGTCCTTAAACCTCAATCCTCAACCCTCAGCCCTCATCCTCAATCCTCAATCCTCAATCCTCAATCCTCAATCTTCAATCCTCAATACTCAGCCATCAATCCTCAATCCTCAATCCTCAGTCCTCAAACCTCAATTCTGAATCCCCAATCCTGAATCCTCAATCTTCAGCCCTCAGTCCTCAACAGTCAGGTGACAATCCTCAATCCTCAATAGAATATCCTCCATTCACAGTTTTCAATACACAATACTCAATCTGGAATCTTCAAAGCTCTATCCACAAACATCAATTCTCATCACTCAACCCTCAACGCTCAGTCCTCAATCTTCAATCCTCAATCCTCAATCCTCAATCTTCAATCCTCAATACTCAACATTCAATCCTCAAACCTCAACTCTCAATCCTCAATCCTCAATACTCAATCGTCAATCCCCAATCCCCAATCCACAACCTTCGATCCTCAATCCTCAATCCTCAATCCTCAATCCTCAATCCTCAATCTTCGATCCTCAACACTTAATCATCAATCCTCAATCCTCAATTCTCAATCCTCAATCCTTAATCCTCAATCTTCAATCCTCAATCCCCAGTCCTCAATCTTCAATCCTCAATGCCCAATCCTCAATCCTCAGTCCTCAGTCCTCAATCCTCAACCCTCAGACCTCGTCCTCAATCCTCAACCCTCAATAATCAGTCCGCAATATTCAATCATCAATACTCAATCTTCAATCCCCAATCCTCAATTCTCAATCCTCAATCCTCAATACTCAATCCCCAGTCCTCAGTCCTCAATCTTCAATACTCGATCCGCCAGTCCTCAATATACAGCACACAACCCTCAACCATCAATCCTCAATACTCAACCATCAATCCTCAATTCTCAATACTCAGTAGAATATCCTGAATTCTCGGTTTTCAATACTCAATCCTCAATCACCAATCTTCAAATCTCCATCCACAAACATCAATTCTCATCTCTGAACCCTCAACGCACAGTCCTCAATCTTCAATCCTCAATCCTCAATCCTCAATCTTCAATACTCAATACTCAACCTTCAATCCTCAATCCACAATTCTCAATCCTCAATCCTCAATACTCAATCGTCAATCCCCAATCCCCAATCCTCAACCTCAATCCTCAATCCTCAATCCTCAATCCTCAATCCTCAATTCACAATCTTCAATCCCCTATACTCAATCTTCAACCCTCAATCCTCAATCCTCAATCCTCAATCCTCATTCTTCAATCCTCAATACCCAATCCTCAATCTTCAATCCTCAATGCTCAATCCTCAATTCTCAATCAGCAATCCCCAATCCTCAGACCTCGAACATCAATACTCAACCCTCAGTCCTCGTCCTCAGTCCACAACCCTCAATCCTCAATCCTCAATCTTCAATCCTCAATACTCAATCTTCAATCCTCAATCCTCAATCCTCAATCCTCAATCCTCAATCTTCATTCCTCAATACCCAATCCTCAATGTTCAATCCACAATACCCAATCCTCAATCTTCAATACTCAGTCGTCAATCCTCAATCCTCAATACTCAATCCTCAACCCTCAGTCCTCAAACCTCAATCCTGAATCCTGAATCCTGAATCCTCAATCTTCAGCACTCAGTCCTCAACAATCAGTTGTCAATCCTCAATCCTCAATAGAATATCCTCAGTTCAGAGTTTTCAATACGCAATACTCAATCTGCAATCTTTAAATCACTATCCACAAACATCAATTCTCATCACTCAACCCTCAACACTCAGTCCCGAATCCTCAATCTTCAATCCTCAATCCTGAATCCTCAATTCTCAGTCCTCAATCCTCAGTCCTCAGTCCCCAAACCTCAATCCTCAACCCTCTGACCTCATAGTCAATCCTCAATCCTCAATCCTCAATCCTCAATCTTCAATCCTCAATACTGTATCTTCAATCCTCAATCCTCAATCCTCAATCCTCAATTCTTAATCCTCAATAGTCAATCCTCAATCGTCAATACTCAATCCCCAATCCTTAATCTTCAATCCTCATTCTTCAATCCTCAATACCCAATCCTCAGTCTTCAATCCTCAATGCTCAATCCTCAATTCTCAATCAGCAATCCCCAATCCTCAGACCTCGAACATCAATACTCAACCCTGAGTCCTCGTCCTCAGTCCACAACCCTCAATCCTCAATCCTCAATCTTCAATCCTCAATACTCAATTTTCAATCCTCAATCCTCAATCCTCAATCCTCAATCCTCAATCCTCAATCCTCAATCCTCAATCGTCAGTCTTCAAACCTCAATACTCAATCTTCAATCCTCAATCCTCAATCCTCAATCCTCAAGCCTCATGCTTCAATCCTCAATACCCAACACTCAATCTTCAATACTCAATCCTCAATCCTCAATAATCAATCTTCAATCCTCAATCCTCAATCCTCAATCCTCAATCCTCATTCGTCAACCCTAAATACCCAATCCTCAATCTTCAATCATCAATACTCAATCTTCAACCCTCTATCCTCAATACTCAAACCTCAATCCTCAATCCTCAATCCTCAATCCTCAATCCTCAATCTTCAATCCTCAATACTCAGTCATCAATACTCAATCCTCAATCCTCAATCCTCAATCCTCAACCCTCAATCGTCAGTCTTCAAACCTCAATACTCAATCTTCAATCCACAATCCTCAATCCTCAATCCTCAAGCCTCATCCTTCAATCCTCAATACCCAATCCTCAATCTTCAATACTCAATCCTCAATCCTCAATAATCAATCTTCAGTCCTCAATCCTCAGTCCTCAAACCTCAATTCTGAATCCTCAATCCTGAATCCTTAACCTTCAGCCCTTAGTCCTCAACAATCAGTTGACAATCCTCAATCCTCAATAGAATATCCTCAATTCACAGCTATCAATACTCAATACTCAATCTGCAATCTTCAAACCTCTATCCACAAACATCAATTCTCATCAGACAACCCTCGACACTCAGTCCTCAATGTTCAATACTCAATCTTCAATGCACAATCCTCAATCGTCAATCTTCAATCCTCAATACTCAATCTTCAATCCTCAATCCTCAATCCTCAATCCTCAATCCTCATTCGTCAATCCTAAATACCCAATGCTCAATCTTCAATCCTCAATCCTCAATCCTCAATTCTCAATCCTCAATCCTCAGTCCTCAGTGCTTAAACCTCAATCGTCAACCCTCAGCCCTCATCCTCAATCCTCAATCCTCAATCCTCAATCCTCAATCCTCAATCTTCAATCCTCAATACTCAATCTTTAATCCTCAATCCTCAACCCTCAATCTTCAATCCTCAGCCCTCAATACTCAATCCTCAATCCTCAATCCGCAATCCGCAATTCTCAATCCTCAATCCTCAATAATCAGTCTTCAATCCTCAATCCTCAGTCCTCAAACCTCAATTCTGAATCCTCAATCCTGAATCCTCAATCTTCAGCCCTCAGTCCGAAACAGTCAGTTGACAATCCTCAATCCTCAATAGAATATCCTCAGTTCACAGTTTTCAATACTCAATACTCAATCTGCAATCTTCAAACCTCTATCCACAAACATCAATTCTCTTCACTCAACCCTCAACACACAGTCCTCAATGTTCAATCCTCAATCCTCAATCCACAATCCTCAATCGTCAATTTTCAATCCTCAATCTCCAGTCCTCAATCTTCAATCGTCAGTGCTCAATCCTCAATCCTCAATCCTCAGTCATCAATCCTCAATCCTCAATCCTCAAACCTCAATCCTCAACCGTCAGTCCTCGTCCTCAATCCTCAACACTCAATCCTCAATACTCAATCTTCAATCATCAATACTCAATATTCAATCCTCAATCTTCAATCCTCAATCCTCAATCCTCAATCCTCAATCCTCAATATTCAACACACAACCCTCAACCACCAATCCTCAATACTCAACCATCAATCCTCAATTCACAATACTCAATAGAGTATCCTGAATTCTCATGGTTCAATTCTCAATCCACAATATTCAATAATCATATCTCAATCCTCAAACATCAATTCTCAACACTCAATCCTCAACACTCAGTCCTCTGTCTTCAATCCTCCATCCTCAACCCACAATCCTCAAGCGTCAATCCTCAATCCTCAATCCTCAACACTCAATGCTCAGTCCTCAAACCTCAATCCCGAATCCTCAATCCTGAATCCTCAATCTTTAGCCCTCAGTCCTCAACAATCAATTGTCAATCCTCAATCCTCATTAGAATATCCTCAGTTCAGAGTTTTCAATACGCAATACTCAATCTGCAATCTTTAAATCACTATCCACAAACATCAATTCTCATCACTCAACCCTCAACACTCAGTCCCGAATCCTCAATCTTCAATCCTCAATCCTGAATCCTCAATTCTCAGTCCTCAATCCTCAGTCCTCAGTCCCCAAACCTCAATCCTCAACCCTCTGACCTCATAGTCAATCCTCAATCCTCAATCCTCAATCCTCAATCTTCAATCCTCAATACTGTATCTTCAATCCTCAATCCTCAATCCTCAATCCTCAATTCTTAATCCTCAATAGTCAATCCTCAATCGTCAATACTCAATCCCCAATCCTTAATCTTCAATCCTCATTCTTCAATCCTCAATACCCAATCCTCAGTCTTCAATCCTCAATGCTCAATCCTCAATTCTCAATCAGCAATCCCCAATCCTCAGACCTCGAACATCAATACTCAACCCTGAGTCCTCGTCCTCAGTCCACAACCCTCAATCCTCAATCCTCAATCTTCAATCCTCAATACTCAATTTTCAATCCTCAATCCTCAATCCTCAATCCTCAATCCTCAATCCTCAATCCTCAATCCTCAATCGTCAGTCTTCAAACCTCAATACTCAATCTTCAATCCTCAATCCTCAATCCTCAATCCTCAAGCCTCATGCTTCAATCCTCAATACCCAACACTCAATCTTCAATACTCAATCCTCAATCCTCAATAATCAATCTTCAATCCTCAATCCTCAATCCTCAATCCTCAATCCTCATTCGTCAACCCTAAATACCCAATCCTCAATCTTCAATCATCAATACTCAATCTTCAACCCTCTATCCTCAATACTCAAACCTCAATCCTCAATCCTCAATCCTCAATCCTCAATCCTCAATCTTCAATCCTCAATACTCAGTCATCAATACTCAATCCTCAATCCTCAATCCTCAATCCTCAACCCTCAATCGTCAGTCTTCAAACCTCAATACTCAATCTTCAATCCACAATCCTCAATCCTCAATCCTCAAGCCTCATCCTTCAATCCTCAATACCCAATCCTCAATCTTCAATACTCAATCCTCAATCCTCAATAATCAATCTTCAGTCCTCAATCCTCAGTCCTCAAACCTCAATTCTGAATCCTCAATCCTGAATCCTTAACCTTCAGCCCTTAGTCCTCAACAATCAGTTGACAATCCTCAATCCTCAATAGAATATCCTCAATTCACAGCTATCAATACTCAATACTCAATCTGCAATCTTCAAACCTCTATCCACAAACATCAATTCTCATCAGACAACCCTCGACACTCAGTCCTCAATGTTCAATACTCAATCTTCAATGCACAATCCTCAATCGTCAATCTTCAATCCTCAATACTCAATCTTCAATCCTCAATCCTCAATCCTCAATCCTCAATCCTCATTCGTCAATCCTAAATACCCAATGCTCAATCTTCAATCCTCAATCCTCAATCCTCAATTCTCAATCCTCAATCCTCAGTCCTCAGTGCTTAAACCTCAATCGTCAACCCTCAGCCCTCATCCTCAATCCTCAATCCTCAATCCTCAATCCTCAATCCTCAATCTTCAATCCTCAATACTCAATCTTTAATCCTCAATCCTCAACCCTCAATCTTCAATCCTCAGCCCTCAATACTCAATCCTCAATCCTCAATCCGCAATCCGCAATTCTCAATCCTCAATCCTCAATAATCAGTCTTCAATCCTCAATCCTCAGTCCTCAAACCTCAATTCTGAATCCTCAATCCTGAATCCTCAATCTTCAGCCCTCAGTCCGAAACAGTCAGTTGACAATCCTCAATCCTCAATAGAATATCCTCAGTTCACAGTTTTCAATACTCAATACTCAATCTGCAATCTTCAAACCTCTATCCACAAACATCAATTCTCTTCACTCAACCCTCAACACACAGTCCTCAATGTTCAATCCTCAATCCTCAATCCACAATCCTCAATCGTCAATTTTCAATCCTCAATCTCCAGTCCTCAATCTTCAATCGTCAGTGCTCAATCCTCAATCCTCAATCCTCAGTCATCAATCCTCAATCCTCAATCCTCAAACCTCAATCCTCAACCGTCAGTCCTCGTCCTCAATCCTCAACACTCAATCCTCAATACTCAATCTTCAATCATCAATACTCAATATTCAATCCTCAATCTTCAATCCTCAATCCTCAATCCTCAATCCTCAATCCTCAATATTCAACACACAACCCTCAACCACCAATCCTCAATACTCAACCATCAATCCTCAATTCACAATACTCAATAGAGTATCCTGAATTCTCATGGTTCAATTCTCAATCCACAATATTCAATAATCATATCTCAATCCTCAAACATCAATTCTCAACACTCAATCCTCAACACTCAGTCCTCTGTCTTCAATCCTCCATCCTCAACCCACAATCCACAAGCGTCAATCCTCAATCCTCAATCCTCAACACTCAATGCTCAGTCCTCAAACCTCAATCCCGAATCCTCAATCCTGAATCCTCAATCTTTAGCCCTCAGTCCTCAACAATCAATTGTCAATCCTCAATCCTCATTAGAATATCCTCAATTCACAGTTTTCAAAACTCAATCCCCATTCTTCAATCTTCAAATCTCAATCCACAAACATCAATTCCCATCACTCAAACCTCAACACTAAGTCCTCAATCTTCAATCCTCAACCCTCAATCCTCAACCTTCAATCCTCAATACTCAATCTTCAATCCTCAATCCTCAATTCCGATTCCTAAATACTCAGTCCTCAATCGTCAATCCTCAATCCCCAATCCTCAACCTTCAATCCTCAATCCTCAATCCTCAATCCTCAATCCTCAATCTTCAATCCTCAATAATCAATCTTCAATCCTCAATCATCAATCCTCAATCCTCAATCCTCAATAGAACATCCTGAATTCTCAGGATTCAATACTCAGACCTCAAACCTCAAACCTCAGCCATCATCCGCAATTCTCAATCCTCAATCCTGAATCCTCAATCCTCAATCCTCAATCCTTAATCCTCAATCATCAATCCTCAATCTTCAATACTTAATCCTCAATCCTCAATCCTGAATCCTCAATACTAAACCATCAATCCTCAATTCTCAATACTCAATAGAACATCCTGATTTCTCAGGATTCAATTCTCAAACCTCAAACCTCAAACCTCAGCCATCATCCTCAATGCTCAATCCTCAATCGTCAATCCTCAACCTTCAATCCTCAACCTTCAACCCTCAATCCTCAATCCTCAACCGTTAACCGGCAATCCTCAATCCTCAGTCATCAATCCTCAACCTTCAATACTCAATCCTCAATCCTCAATCCTCAATCCTCAATCCTCAATCCTCATTCCTCAAACATCAATCCTCAAACCTCAGTCCTCATCCTCAATGCTCAACCCTCAATCCTCAATCCTCAACCCACAATCCTCAACCGTCAGTCCTCGTCCTCAATCCTCAACACTCAATCCTCAATCCTCAACCTTCAATCATCAATACTCAATCTTCAATCCTCAATCCTCAATACTCAATCCTCATTCCTCAAACCTCAATCCTAAACCCTCAGCCCTTATCCTCAATTCTCAATTCTCAATCCTCAATCCTCAATCCTCAATCCTCAATCCTCAGTAATCAATAATCAATCCTATATCCTCAATCCCCAATCCTCAATCCTTAATCCTCAATCTTCAATCCTCAATACCCAGTCCTCAATCTTCAATCCTCAATGCTCCATCCTCAATCCTCTATCCTCAGTCCTCAGTCCTCAAACCTCAATCCTCAAACCTCAATCCTCAATCCTCAATCCTCAATCCTCAATACTCAATCTTCAATCCCCAATACTCAATCATCAATCCTCAATCCTCAATCCTCAATCCTCAATCCTCAACCCTCAATCGTCAGCCTTCCAACCTCAATACTCAATCTTCAATCCTCAATCCTCAATCCTCAATCCTCAAGCCTCATCCTTCAATCCTCAATACCCAATCCTCAATCTTCAATACTCAATCCTCAATCCTCAATAATCAATCTTCAATCCTCAATCCTCAGTCGTCAAACCTCAATTCTGAATCCTCAATCCTGAATCCTCAATCTTCAGACGTCAGTCCTCAATCTTCAATCCTCAATACTCAATCTGCAATCCTCAAACCTCAATCCTCAATCCTCAGTCCTCATTCTTCAATCCTCAATCCTCAATTCTCAATCCTCAATACTCAATCCTCAATAGTCAATCCTCAATCGTCAATCCTCAATCCCCAATCCTGAATCTTCAATCCTCAATCCTCAACCCTCAATCCTCAATCCTCAATCTTCAATCCTTAATACTCAATCTTCAATCCTCAATTCTCAATCCTCATTCCTCAATCCTCAATCCTCAATCCTCAATCTTCAATCCTCTACCGTCAGTCCTCGTCCTCAATCCTCAACCATCAATCCCCAATCCTCAATCTTCAATCATCAATACTCAATCTTCAGTCCTCAATTCTCAATCCTCAATACTGAATTCTCAGCCTTCAATCCTCAATAATCAATCTTCAATCCTCAATCCTCAATCCTCAATCCTCAATCCTCAATACTCAATCCTCAATACTCAATCATCAATCCTCAATCCGCAATCATCAATCCTCAATTCTCAATCGTCAGTCATCAATCTTCAATCTTCAATACTCAATCGTCAATCCTCTGTCCTCTGTCCTCAATCCTCAATCCTCAATCCTCGTTTCTCAAACCTCAATCCTCAGCCCTCAGTCCCCATCCTCAATTCTCAATGCTCAATCCTGAATCCTCAACCCTCAATCTTCAATCCCCAATACTCAATCTCCAATCCTAGATAACCAATCCCCAATCCTCAATCCTTAATCCTGAATCTTCAATCCCCAATCCCCAGTCCTTAATCTTCAATCCTCAATGCTCAGTCCTCAATCCTCAATCCTCAGTCCTCAATCCTCAATCCTCAATCCACAAACCTTAATCCTCAACCGTCAGTCCTCGTCCTCAATCCTCAACACTCAATCCTGAATCCTCAATCTTCAATCGTCAATACTAAATCTTCAATCCCGAACCTTCAGTCCTCAATCCTCAATCCTCAATCCTCAATATTCAACACACAACCCTCGACCATCAATCCTCAATACTCAATCATCAATACTCAATTCTCAATACTCAACAGAATATCCTGAATTCTCATGGTTCAATACTCAATCCACAATATTCAATAATCAAATCTCAATCCTCAAACATCAATTCTCAACACTCAGTCGTCAACACTCAGTCCTCTCTCTTCAATCCTCCATCCTCAACCATCAGTCCTCAAGCGTCAATCCTCATTCCTCAATCCTCAATTCTCAATCCTCAATCCTCAGTCCTCAGACATCAAACATCAATACTCAACCATCAGACCTCGTCCTCAATCCACAACCCTCAATCCTCAATCCTCAATCTTCAATCATCAATATTCAATCTTCAATCCTCAATCCTCAATCCTCAATCCTCAATCCTCAATCCTCAATCCTCAATCCTCAATGTTCAATCCTCAATACCCAGTCGTCAATCTTCAATCCTCAATCCTCAATCCTCAATCCTCAATATTCAATCCTCAATCCTCAGTCCTCAAACCTCAATCCTGAATCCTCAATCCTGAATCCTCAATCTTCAGACCTCAGTCCTCAAAAATCAGTTGTCAGTTCTCAATCCTCAATAGAATATCATCAATTCACAGTTTTCAATACTCAATACTCAATCTGATATATTTATATCTCTATCCAAAAACACCAATTCTCATCACACAACCCTCAACACTCAGTCCCCAATCCTCAATCTTCAATCCTCAATCCTCAATCTACAATCCTCAATACTCAATAGTCAATCTCCAAGCCTAGATCCTCAATCCCCAATCCTCAACCCTTAATCCTCAATCTTCAATCCTCAATCCTCAATTCTCAATCCTCAATACTCAATACTCAATCCTCAATCCTCAATCCTCAATCCCCAATCCTCAATCTTCAATCCTCAATCCTCAATCCTCAAGCCTCAGTCCTCAATCCTCAATCTTCAATCCTGAATACTCAATCTTCAATCCTCAATACTCAATCTTCAATCCTCAACCCTCAATCCTCAATCCACAATCCTCAATCCTCAATCATCAACCTTCTATCCTCAATACTCTATCTTCAGTCCTGAATCCTCAATCCTGAATCGTCAATCCTCATTCTTTAATCCTCAATACCCAATCCTCAATCCTCAATCCTCAATCCTCAATCCCCAATACTCAATCTTCAATCCTCAATCCTCAATCCTCAATCCGCAATCCTCAATCCTCAGTCACGAATACTCAATCTTCAATACTCAATCCTCAATCCTCAAACCTCAATCCTCAATCCTCAATCCTCAATCCTCATTCCTCAAACCTCAATCCTCAACCCTCACTCCTTATCCTGAATTCTCAATTCTTAATCCTCAATCCTCAATTCTCAATCTTCAATCCTCAATCCTCAACCCTCAATCCTCAATCCTCAATCTTCAATCCTTAATACTCAATCTTCAATCCTCAATTCTCAATCCTCATACCTCAATCCTCAATCCTCAATCCTCAATCTTCAATCCTCTACCGTCAGTCCTCGTCCTCAATCCTCAACCCTCAATCCTCAATCCTCAATCTTCAATCATCAATACTCAATCTTCAATCCTCAATTCTCAATCCTCAATACTGAATTCTCAGCCTTCAATCCTCAATAATCAATCTTCAATCCTCAATCCTCAATCCTCAATCCTCAATCCTCAATCCTCAGACATCAATCCTCAACCTTCAATACTCAATCCTCAATCCTCAATCCTCGATCCTCAATCCTCAATCCTCATTCCTCAAACCTCAATCCTCAAACCTCAGTCCTCATCCTCAATTCTCAATTCTCAATCCTCAATCCTCAATCCTCAAACCTCAGTCCTCATCCTCAATTCTCAATTCTCGATCCTCAATCCTCAATCCTCAACCCTCAATCTTCAATCCTAAATAATCAATCCTCAGTCCTCAGTCCTCAGTCTTCAATACTCAATCCTCCAGTCCTCAATTTTCAACACACAACCCTCAACCATCAATCCAAAATTCTCAATACTCAATAGAATATCCTGAATTCTCAGTTTTCAATACTCAATCCTCAATCTTCGATATTCAAATCTCCATCCACAAACATCAATTCTCATCACTCAACCCTCAACGCTCAGTCCTCAATCTTCAATCCTCAATCCTCAATCCTCAATCCTCAATCCTCAATCCTCAATCTTCATTCCTCAATACCCAGTACTCAATGTTCAATCCGCAATACCCAATCCTCAATCTTCAATACTCAGTCCTCAATCCTCAATCCCCAATCCTCAATCCTCAATCCTCAGTCCTCAAACCTCAATCCTGAGTCCTCAATCCTGAATCCTCAATCTTCAGCACTCAGTCCTCAACAATCAGTTGTCAATCCTCAATCCTCAATAGAATATCCTCAGTTCAGAGTTTTGAATACGCAATACTCAATCTGCAATCTTTAAATAACTATCCACAAACATCAATTCTCATCACTCAACCCTCAACACTCTGTCCCCAATCCTCAATCTTCAATCCTCAGTCCTGAATCCTCAATTCTCAATCCTCAATCCTCAGTCCTCAGTCCTCAAACCTCAATCCTCAACCCTCAGCCCTCATAGTCAATCCTCAATCCTCAATCCTCAATCCTCAGTATTCAATCCTCAATACTGTACCTTCAATCCTCAATCCTCAATCCTCAATTCTTTATCCTCAATACTCATTCCTCAATCGTCAATCCTCAATCCCCAACCCTTAACCTTCAATCCTCAATCCTCAATCCTCAATGCACAATCCTCAATCTTCAATCCTCAATACTCAATCTTCAATCCTCAATTCTCAATCCTCAATCCTCAATCCTCATTCCTCAATCCTTAATCCTCAATCTTCAATCCTCAATACTCAATCCTCAATCCTCAATCCTCAATCCTCAATCCTCAATCCTCAATCCTCAAGCCTCATCCTTCAATCCTCAATACCCAACCCTCAATCTTCAATACTCAATCCTCAATCCTGAATAATCAATCTTCAATCCTCAATCCTCAATCCTCAATCCTCAATCCTCATTCGTCAACCCTAAATACCCAATCCTCAATCTTCAATCATCAATACTCAATCTTCAACCATCAATCCTCAATACTCAAACCTCAATCCTCAATCCTCAATCCTCAATCCTCAATCCTCAATCTTCAATCCTCAATACTCAATCATCAATCCTCAATCCTCAAGCCTCATCCTTCAATCCTCAATACCCAATCCTCAATCTTCAATACTCAATCCTCAATCCTCAATAATCAATCTTCAGTCCTCAATCCTCAGTCCTCAAACCTCAATTCTGAATCCTCAATCCTGAATCCTTAACCTTCATCCCTTAGTCCTCAACAATCAGTTGACAATCCTCAATCCTCAATAGAATATCCTCAATTCACAGCTTTCAATACTCAATACTCAATCTGCAATCTTCAAACCTCTATCCACAAACATCAATTCTCATCACACAACCCTCGACACTCAGTCCTCAATGTTCAATCCTCAATCTTCAATGCACAATCCTCAATCGTCAATCTTCAATCCTCAATACTCAATCTTCAATCCTCAATCCTCAATCCTCAATCCTCAATCCTCATTCGTCAATCCTAAATACCCAATGCTCAATCTTCAATCCTCAATCCTCAATCCTCAATTCTCAATCCTCAATCCTCAGTCCTCAGTGCTTAAACCTCAATCGTCAACCCTCAGCCCTCATCCTCAATCCTCAATCCTCAATCCTCAATCCCCAATCCTCAATCTTCAATCCTCAATCCTCAATCTACAATCCTCAATACTCAATAGTCAATCTCCAAGCCTAGATCCTCAATCCCCAATCCTCAACCCTTAATCCTCAATCTTCAATCCTCAATCCTCAATTCTCAATCCTCAATACTCAATACTCAATCCTCAATCCTCAATCCTCAATCCCCAATCCTCAATCTTCAATCCTCAATCCTCAATCCTCAAGCCTCAGTCCTCAATCCTCAATCTTCAATCCTGAATACTCAATCTTCAATCCTCAATACTCAATCTTCAATCCTCAACCCTCAATCCTCAATCCACAATCCTCAATCCTCAATCATCAACCTTCTATCCTCAATACTCTATCTTCAATCCTGAATCCTCAATCCTGAATCGTCAATCCTCATTCTTTAATCCTCAATACCCAATCCTCAATCCTCAATCCTCAATCCTCAATCCCCAATACTCAATCTTCAATCCTCAATCCTCAATCCTCAATCCGCAATCCTCAATCCTCAGTCACGAATACTCAATCTTCAATACTCAATCCTCAATCCTCAAACCTCAATCCTCAATCCTCAATCCTCAATCCTCATTCCTCAAACCTCAATCCTCAACCCTCACTCCTTATCCTGAATTCTCAATTCTTAATCCTCAATCCTCAATTCTCAATCTTCAATCCTCAATCCTCAACCCTCAATCCTCAATCCTCAATCTTCAATCCTTAATACTCAATCTTCAATCCTCAATTCTCAATCCTCATACCTCAATCCTCAATCCTCAATCCTCAATCTTCAATCCTCTACCGTCAGTCCTCGTCCTCAATCCTCAACCCTCAATCCTCAATCCTCAATCTTCAATCATCAATACTCAATCTTCAATCCTCAATTCTCAATCCTCAATACTGAATTCTCAGCCTTCAATCCTCAATAATCAATCTTCAATCCTCAATCCTCAATCCTCAATCCTCAATCCTCAATCCTCAGACATCAATCCTCAACCTTCAATACTCAATCCTCAATCCTCAATCCTCGATCCTCAATCCTCAATCCTCATTCCTCAAACCTCAATCCTCAAACCTCAGTCCTCATCCTCAATTCTCAATTCTCAATCCTCAGCCCTCAATACTCAATCCTCAATCCTCCATCCGCAATCCGCAATTCTCAATCCTCAATCCTCAATAATCAATCTTCAATCCTCAATCCTCAGTCCTCAAACCTCAATTCTGAATCCTCAATCCTGAATCCTCAATCTTCAGCCCTCAGTCCTCAACAGTCAGTTGACAATCCACAATCCTCAATAGAATATCCTCAGTTCACAGTTTTCAATACTCAATACTCAATCTGCAATCTTCAAACCTCTATCCACAAACATCAATTCTCATCTCTCAACCCTCAACACACAGTCCTCAATGTTCAATCCTCAATCCTCAATCCACAACCCTCAATCGTCAATTTTCAATCCTCAATCTCCAGTCCTCAATCTTCAATCGTCAGTGCTCAATCCTCAATCCTCAATCCTCAGTCATCAATCCTCAATCCTCAATCCTCAATCCTCAATCCTCAACCGTCAGTCCTCGTCCTCAATCCTCAACACTCAATCCTCAATATTCAATCTTCAATCATCAATACTCAATATTCAATCCTCAATCTTCAATCCTCAATACTCAATCATCAATCCTCAATCCTCAATCCTCAATAGAACATCCTGAATTCTCAGGATTCAATACTCAGACCTCAAACCTCAAACCTCAGCCATCATCCGCAATTCTCAATCCTCAATCCTGAATCCTCAATCATCAATCCACAATCCTTAATCCTCAATCATCAATCCTCAATCTTCAATACTTAATCCTCAATCCTCAATCCTGAATCCTCAATACTAAACCATCAATCCTCAATTCTCAATACTCAATAGAACATCCTGAATTCTCAGGATTCAATACTCAAACCTCAAACCTCAAACCTCAGCCATCATCCTCAATGCTCAATCCTCAATCGTCAATCCTCAACCTTCAATCCTCAACCTTCAACCCTCAATCCTCAATCCTCAACCGTTAATCCGCAATCCTCAATCCTCAGTCATCCATCCTCAACCTTCAATACTCAATCCTCAATCCTCAATCCTCAATCCTCAATCCTCAATCCTCATTCCTCAAACATCAATCCTCAAACCTCAGTCCTCATCCTCAATGCTCAACCCTCAATCCTCAATCCTCAAACCACAATCCTCAACCGTCAGTCCTCGTCCTCAATCCTCAACACTCAATCCTCAATCCTCAACCTTCAATCATCAATGCTCAATCTTCAAACCTCAATCCTCAATACTCAATCCTCATTCCTCAAACCTCAATCCTAAACCCTCAGCCCTTATCCTCAATTCTCAATTCTCAATCCTCAATCCTCAATCCTCAACCTTCAATCCTCAGTAATCAATAATCAATCCTATATCCTCAATCCCCAATCCTCAATCCTTAATCCTCAATCTTCAATCCTCAATGCCCAGTCCTCAATCTTCAATCCTCAATGCTCCATCCTCAATCCTCTATCCTCAGTCCTCAGTCCTCAAACCTCAATCCTCAAACCTCAATCCTCAACCGTCAGTCCTCGTCCTCAACCCTCAACCCTCAATACTCAATCCTCAATCTTCAGTCATCAATACTCAAGCCTCAATCCCCAATACTCAATCTTCAATCCCCAATCATCAATCCTCAATCCTCCATCCTCATTCTTCAATCCTCAATACCCAATCCTCTATCTTCAATCCTTAATCCTCAATCCTCAATTCTCAATCCTCAGTCCTCAGTCCTCAGTCCTAAAACCTCAGCCCTCAACCTTCAGCCCTCATCCTCAATCCTCAATCCTCAATCCTCAATCCTCAATCCTCAATCATCAATCCTCAATCTTCAATCCTCAATCCTCAATCCTCAGTCATCAATCCTCAATCCTCAATCCTCAATCCTCAATCCTCAATCCTCAACCCTCAATCGTCAGTCTTCAAACCTCAATACTCAATCTTCAATCCACAATCCTCAATCCTCAATCCTCAAGCCTCATCCTTCAATCCTCAATACCCAATCCTCAATCTTCAATACTCAATCCTCAATCCTCAATAATCAATCTTCAGTCCTCAATCCTCAGTCCTCAAACCTCAATTCTGAATCCTGAATCCTGAATCCTTAACCTTCAGCCCTTAGTCCTCAACAATCAGTTGACAATCCTCAATCCTCAATAGAATATCCTCAATTCACAGCTTTCAATACTCAATACTCAATCTGCAATCTTCAAACCTCTATCCACAAACATCAATTCTCATCACACAACCCTCGACACTCAGTCCTCAATGTTCAATCCTCAATCTTCAATGCACAATCCTCAATCGTCAATCTTCAATCCTCAATACTCAATCTTCAATCCTCAATCCTCAATCCTCAATCCTCAATCCTCATTCGTCAATCCTAAATACCCAATGCTCAATCTTCAATCCTCAATCCTCAATCCTCAATTCTCAATCCTCAATCCTCAGTCCTCAGTGCTTAAACCTCAATCCTCAACCCTCAGCCCTCATCCTCAATCCTCAATCCTCAATCCTCAATCCTCAATCCTCAATCTTCAATCCTCAATACTCAATCTTTAATCCTCAATCCTCAACCCTCAATCTTCAATCCTCAGCCCTCGATACTCAATCCTCAATCCTCAATCCGCAATCCTCAATTCTCAATCCTCAATCCTCAATAATCAATCTTCAATACTCAATCCTCAGTCCTCAAACCTCAATTCTGAATCCTCAATCCTGAATCCTCAATCTTCAGCCCTCAGTCCTCAACAGTCAGTTGACAATCCTCAATCCTCAATAGAATATCCTCAGTTCACAGTTTTCAATACTCAATACTCAATCTGCAATCTTCAAACCTCTATCTACAAACATCAATTCTCATCACTCAACCCTCAACACACAGTCCTCAATGTTCAATCCTCAATCCTCAATCCACAATCCTCAATCGTCAATTTTCAATCCTCAATCTCCAGTCCTCAATCTTCAATCGTCAGTGCTCAATCCTCAATCCTCAATCCTCAGTCATCAATCCACAATCCTCAATCCTCAAACCTCAATCCTCAACCGTCAGTCCTCGTCCTCAATCCTCAACAGTCAATCCTCAATACTCAATCTTCAATCATCAATACTCAATATTCAATCCTCAATCCTCAATCCTCAATCCTCAATCCTCAACGTTCAATTCGCAATACCCAATACTCAATCTTCAATCCTCAATCCTCAATCCGCAATCCTCAATCCACAATCCTTAATCCTCAATCCTCAATCCTCAGTCCTCAATCCTCAATCCTGAATCCTCAATCCTGAATCCTCAATCTTCAGACCTAAGTCCTCAACAATCAGTTGTCAATTCACAATCCTCAATAGAATATCATCAATTCACAGTTTTTAATACTCAATACTCAATCTGCAATCTTTAAACCTCTATCCACAAACATCAATTCTCATAACTCAACCCTCAACACTCTGTCCCCAATCCTGAATCTCCAATCCTCAATTCTCAATCCTCAATCCTCGATCCTCAATCCTCAATCTTCAATCCTCAATACACAATCATCAATCCTCAATACCCAATCCTCAATCCTCAATCCTCAATCCTCAATCCTCATTCTTCAATCCTCAATATCCAATCCCCAATCTTCAATCCTGAATCCTCAATCCTCAATTCTCAATCCTCAATCCTCAGTCCTCAGCCCTAGAACCTCAATCCTCAACCCTCAGTCCTCGTCCTCAATCCTCAACCCTCAATAATCCATCCGCAATCTTCAATCATCAACACTCAACTTCTACCCTCAATCCTCAATACTCAAACCTCAATCCTCAATACTCAATCCTCAGTCCTCAGTCCGCAGTCTTCAATACTCAATCCTCCAATCCCCAATATTCAACACACAACCCTCAACCATCAATCCAAAATTCTCAATACTCAATAGAATATCCTGAATTCTCAGTTTTCAATACTCAATCCTCAATCTTCGATCTTCAAATCTCCATCCACAAACATCAATTCTCATCACTCAACCCTCAACGCTCAGTCCTCAATCTTCAATCCTCAATCCTCAATCCTCAATCTTCAATCCCCAATACTCAACATTCAATCCTCAATCCTCAATTCTCAATCCTCAATCCTCAATACTCCATCGTCAATCCCCAATCCCCAATCCTCAACCTTCGAACCTCAATCCTCAATCCTCAATCCTCAATCCTCAATCCTCAATCTTCAATCCTCAATACTCAATAATCAATCCTCAATCCTCAATTCTCAATCCTCAATCCTTAATCCTCAATCTTCAATCCTCAATCCCCAGTCCTCAATCTTCAATCCTCAATGCCCAATCCTCAAGCCTCAATCCTCAGTCCTCAATTCTCAACCCTCAGACCTCGACCTCAATCCTCAACCCTCAATAATCAATCCGCAATATTCAATCATCAATACTCAATCAATCCTCAATCCTCAATTCTCAATCCTCAATCCTCAATACTCAATCCCCAGTCCTCAGTCATCAATCTTCAATACTCGATCCGCCAGTCCTCAATATACAGCACACAAACCTCAACCATCAATCCTCAATACTCAACCATCAATCCTCAATTCTCGATACTCAGTAGAATATCCTGAATTCTCGGATTTCAATACTCAATCCTCAATCATCAATCTTCAAATCTCCATCCACAAACATCAATTCTCATCTCTCAACCCTCAACACACAGTCCTCAATCTTCAATCCTCAATCCTCAATCCTCAATCTTCAATCCTCAATACTCAACCTTCAATCCTCAATCCTCAGTTCTCGATCCTCAATCCTCAATACTCAATCGTCAATCCCCAATCCCCAATCCTCAACCTTCAATACTCAATCCTCAATCCTCAATCCTCAATCCTCAATTCTCAATCTTCAATCCCCAATACTCAATCTTCAACCCTCAATCCTCAATCCTCAATCCTCAATCCTCATTCTTCAATCCTCAATACCCAATCCTCAATCTTCAATCCTCAATGCTCAATCCTCAATTCTCAATCAGCAATCCCCAATCCTCAGACCTCAAACATCAGTACTCAACCCTAGGTCCTCGTCGTCAGTCCACAACCCTCAATCCTCAATCCTCAATCTTCAATCCTGAATACTCAATTTTCAATCCTCAATACTCAATCTTCAATCCTCAATCCTCAATCCTCAATCCTCAAGCCTCATCCTTCAATTCACAATACCCAACCCTCAATCTTCAATACTCAATCCTCAATGCTCAATAATCAATCTTCAATCCTCAATCCTCATTCCTCAAACATCAATCCTCAAACCTCAGTCCTCAACCGTCAGTCCTCGTCCTCAACCCTCAACCCTCAATACTCAATCCTCAATCCTCAGTCATCAATACTCAAGCTTCAATCCCCAATACTCACTCTTCAATCCCCAATCATCAATCCTCAATCCTCCATCCTCATTCTTCAATCCTCAATACCCAATCCTCTATCTTCAATCCTTAATCCTCAATCCTCAATTCTCAATCCGCAGTCCTCAGTCCTCAGTCCTAAAACCTCAACCCTCAACCTTCAGCCCTCATCCTCAATCCTCAATCCTCAATCCTCAATCCTCAATCATCAATCCTCAATCTTCAATCCTCAATCCTCAATCCTCAGTCATCAATCCTCAACCTTCAATACTCAATCCTCAATCCTCAATCCTCAATCCTCAATCCTCAATCCTCAATCCTCATTCCTCAATCCTCAATCCTCAAACCTCAGTCCTCATCCTCAATTCTCAGTACTCAACCCTCAATCCTCAAACCACAATCCTCAACTGTCAGTCCTCTTCCTCAATCCTCAACCCTCAATACTCAATCCTCAATCTTCAATCATCAATACTCAATCTTCAATCCTCAATCCTCAATCCTCAATCCTCATTCCTCAAACCTCAATCCTCAACCCTCAGTCCTTATCCTCAATTCTCAATTCTCAATCCTCAGTCCTCAATCCTCAATCTTCAATCCTCAATAATCAATTTCCAATCCTAGATCCTCAATCCACAATCCTCAATCCTTAATCCTCAATTTTTCAATCCTCAATACTCAATCTTCAATCCTCAATACTCACTGTTCAATCCTGAATCCTCAGTCCTCAAACCTCAATTCTGAGTCCTCAATCCTGAATCCTCAATCCTCAATCCTCATTCTTCAATCCCCAATACCCAATCCTCAATCTTCAATCCTCAATCCTCAATCCTCAATTCTCAATCCTCAATCCTCAGTCCTCAGACCTCAAACCTCAATCCTCAACCCTCAGCCCTCATCGTCAATTATCAAACCTCAATCCTCAATCCTCAATCCTCAATACTCCATCGTCAATCCCCAATCCCCAATCCTCAACCTTCGAACCTCAATCCTCAATCCTCAATCCTCAATCCTCAATCCTCAATCCTCAACCTTCAATCCTCAATACTCAACCTTCAATCCTCAATCCTCAGTTCTCGATCCTCAATCCTCAATACTCAATCGTCAATCCCCAATCCCCAATCCTCAACCTTCAATACTCAATCCTCAATCCTCAATCCTCAATCCTCAATCCTCAACCCTCAATCCTCAATCTTCAATCCTCAATACTCAATCTTCAATCCTCAATTCTCGATCGTCAGTACTCAATCCTCAATCGTCAATCCTCAATCCCCAATCCTCAATCTTCAATCCTCAATCCTCAATCCACAACCCTCAATCCTCAACCTTCAATCCTCAATACTCAATCTTCAATCCTCAATCCTCAATCCTCAATCCTCAATCCTCAATCCTCAATACTCAATCCTCAATCGTCAATCCTCAATCCCCAATCCTCAATCTTCAATCCTCAATCCCCAATCCTCAATCCTCAAACCTCAATCTTCAATCCACAGTACTCAATCTTCAATCCTTAATCATCAATCCTCAATCCGCAATCCTCAATACTCCATCGTCAATCCCCAATCCCCAATCCTCAACCTTCGAACCTCAATCCTCAATCCTCAATCCTCAATCCTCAATCCTCAATCCTCAACCTTCAATCCTCAATACTCAATCATCAATCCTCAATCCTCAATTCTCAATCCTCAATCCTTAATCCTCAATCTTCAATCCTCAATCCCCAGTCCTCAATCTTCAATCCTCAATGCCCAATCCTCAAGCCTCAATCCTCAGTCCTCAATTCTCAACCCTCAGACCTCGTCCTCAATCCTCAACCCTCAATAATCAATCCGCAATATTCAATCATAAATACTCAATCAATCCTCAATCCTCAATTCTGAATCCTCAATCCTCAATACTCAATCCCCAGTCCTCAGTCATCAATCTTCAATACTCGATCAGCCAGTCCTCAATATACAGCACACAACCCTCAACCATCAATCCTCAATACTCAACCATCAATCCTCAATACTCAACCATCAATCCTCAATTCTCAATACTCAGTAGAATATCCTGAATCCTCGGTTTTCAATACTCAATCCTCAATCATCAATCTTCAAATCTCCATCCACAAACATCAATTCTCATCTCTCAACCCTCAACACACAGTCCTCAATCTTCAATCCTCAATCCTCAATCCTCAATCTTCAATCCTCAATACTCAACCTTCAATCCTCAATCCTCAATTCTCGATCCTCAATCCTCACTACTCAATCGTCAATCCCCAATCCCCAATCCTCAACCTTCAATTCTCAATCCTCAATCCTCAATCCTCAATCCTCAATTCTCAATCTTCAATCCCCAATACTCAATCTTCAACCCTCAATCCTCAATCCTCAATCCTCAATCCTCATTCTTCTATCCTCAATACCCAATACTCAATCTTCAATCCTCAATGCTCAATCCTCAATTCTCAATCAGCAATCCCCAATCCTCAGACCTCAAACATCAGTACTCAACCCTGAGTCCTCGTCGTCAGTCCACAACCCTCAACCCTCAATCCTCAATCTTCAATCCTCAATACTCAATTTTCAATCCTCAATCCTCAATCCTCAATCCTCAATCCTCAATCTTCATTCCTCAATACCCAATCCCCAATGTTCAATCCGCAATACCCAATCTTCAATACTCAGTCGTCAATCCTCAATCCTCAATCCTCAATCCTCAACCCTCAGTCCTCAAACCTCAATCCTGAATCCTCAATCCTGAATCCTCAATCTTCAGCACTCAGTCCTCAACAATCAGTTGTCAATTCTCAATCCTCAATAGAATATCATCAATTCACAGTTTTCAGTACTCAATACTCAATCCGCAATCTTTAAATCACTATCCACAAACATCAATTCTCATCACTCAACCCTCAACACTCAGTCCCCAATCCTCAATCTTCAATCCTCAATCCTCAATCCTCAATCCTCAATCTTCAATCCTCAATACTCAATCATCAATCATCAATCCTCAATCCTCAATCCTCAATCCTCAATCCTCAATCCTCAATCGTCTGCCTTCAAACCTCAATACTCAATCTTCAATCCTCAATCCTCAATCCTCAATCCTCAAGCCTCATCCTTCAATCCTCAATACCCAACCCTCAATCTTCAATACTCAATCCTCAATCCTCAATAATCAATCTTCAATCCTCAATCCTCAATCCTCAATCCTCAATCCTCATTCGTCAACCCTAAATACCCAATCCTCAATCTTCAATCATCAATACTCAATCTTCAACCCTCAATCCTCAATACTCAAACCTCAATCCTCAATCCTCAATCCTCAATCCTCAATCCTCAATCTTCAATCCTCAATACTCAATCATCAATCCTCAATCCTCAATCCTCAATCCTCAATCCTCAACCCTCAATCGTCAGTCTTCAAACCTCAATACTCAATCTTCAATCCACAATCCTCAATCCTCATTCCTCAAACATCAATCCTCAAACCTCAGTCCTCATCCTCAATGCTCAACCCTCAATCCTCAATCCTCAATCTTCAATCATCAATACTCAATCTTCAGTCCTCAATCCTCAATCCTCAATCCTCAATCCTCAATACTCAATCCTCAATACTCAATCATCAATCCTCAATCCGCAATCATCAATCCTCAATTCTCAATCGTCAGTCATCAATCTTCAATCTTCAATACTCAATCGTCAATCCTCTGTCCTCTGTCCTCAATCCTCAATCCTCAATCCTCGTTTCTCAAACCTCAATCCTCAGCCCTCAGTCCCCTTCCTCAATTCTCAATGCTCAATCCTGAATCCTCAACCCTCAATCTTCAATCCCCAATACTCAATCTCCAATCCTAGATAACCAATCCCCAATCCTCAATCCTTAATCCTGAATCTTCAATCCCCAATCCCCAGTCCTCAATCTTCAATCCTCAATGCTCAGTCCTCAATCCTCAATCCTCAGTCCTCAATCCTCAATCCTCAATCCACAAACCTTAATCCTCAACCGTCAGTCCTCGTCCTCAATCCTCAACACTCAATCCTCAATCCTCAATCTTCAATCGTCAATACTAAATCTTCAATCCCGAACCTTCAGTCCTCAATCCTCAATCCTCAATCCTCAATATTCAACACACAACCCTCGACCATCAATCCTCAATACTCAATCATCAATACTCAATTCTCAATACTCAACAGAATATCCTGAATTCTCATGGTTCAATACTCAATCCACAATATTCAATAATCAAATCTCAATCCTCAAACATCAATTCTCAACACTCAGTCGTCAACACTCAGTCCTCTCTCTTCAATCCTCCATCCTCAACCATCAGTCCTCAAGCGTCAATCCTCATTCCTCAATCCTCAATTCTCAATCCTCAATCCTCAATCCTCAGACATCAAACATCAATACTCAACCATCAGACCTCGTCCTCAATCCACAACCCTCAATCCTCAATCCTCAATCTTCAATCATCAATATTCAATCTTCAATCCTCAATCCTCAATCCTCAATCCTCAATCCTCAATCCTCAATCCTCAATCCTCAATGTTCAATCCTCAATACCCAGTCGTCAATCTTCAATCCTCAATCCTCAATCCTCAATCCTCAATATTCAACCATCAATCCTCAATACTCAAACCTCAATCCTCAATCCTCAATCCTCAATCCTCAATCCTCAATCTTCAATCCTCAATACTCAATCATCAATCCTCAATCCTCAAGCCTCATCCTTCAATCCTCAATACCCAATCCTCAATCTTCAATACACCATCCTCAATCCTCAATAATCAATCTTCAGTCCTCAATCCTCAGTCCTCAAACCTCAATTCTGAATCCTCAATCCTGAATCCTTAACCTTCAGCCCTTAGTCCTCAACAATCAGTTGACAATCCTCAATCCTCAATAGAATATCCTCAATTCACAGCTTTCAATACTCAATACTCAATCTGCAATCTTCAAACCTCTATCCACAAACATCAATTTTCATCACACAACCCTCGACACTCAGTCCTCAATGTTCAATCCTCAATCTTCAATGCACAATCCTCAATCGTCAATCTTCAATCCTCAATCCTCAATCCCCAATACTCAATCTTCAATCCTCAATCCTCAATCCTCAATCCGCAATCCTCAATCCTCAGTCACGAATACTCAATCTTCAATACTCAATCCTCAACCCTCAAACCTCAATCCTCAATCCTCAATCCTCAATCCTCATTCCTCAAACCTCAATCCTCAACCCTCACTCCTTATCCTGAATTCCCAATTCTTAATCCTCAATCCTCAATTCTCAATCTTCAATCCTCAGTCCTCAACCCTCAATCCTCAATCCTCAATCTTCAATCCTTAATACTCAATCTTCAATCCTCAATTCTCAATCCTCATTCCTCAATCCTCAATCCTCAATCCTCAATCTTCAATCCTCTACCGTCAGTCCTCGTCCTCAATCCTCAACCCTCAATCCTCAATCCTCAATCTTCAATCATCAATACTCAATCTTCAATCCTCAATTCTCAATCCTCAATACTGAATTCTCAGCCTTCAATCCTCAATAATCAATCTTCAATCCTCAATCCTCAATCCTCAATCCTCAATCCTCAATCCTCAGACATCAATCCTCAACCTTCAATACTCAATCCTCAATCCTCAATCCTCGATCCTCAATCCTCAATCCTCATTCCTCAAACCTCAATCCTCAAACCTCAGTCCTCATCCTCAATTCTCAATTCTCAATCCTCAATCCTCAATCCTCAACCCTCAATCTTCAATCCTAAATAATCAATCCTCAGTCCTCAGTCCTCAGTCTTCAATACTCAATCCTCCAGTCCTCAATGTTCAACACACAACCCTCAACCATCAATCCAAAATTCTCAATACTCAATAGAATATCCTGAATTCTCAGTTTTCAATACTCAATCCTCAATCTTCGATATTCAAATCTCCATCCACAAACATCAATTCTCATCACTCAACCCTCAACGCTCAGTCCTCAATCTTCAATCCTCAATCCTCAATCCTCAATCCTCAATCCTCAATCCTCAATCTTCATTCCTCAATACCCAGTACTCAATGTTCAATCCGCAATACCCAATCCTCAATCTTCAATACTCAGTCCTCAATCCTCAATCCTCAATCCTCAATCCTCAATCCTCAATCCTCAATCCTCAGTCCTCAAACCTCAATCCTGAGTCGTCAATCCTGAATCCTCAATCTTCAGCACTCAGTCCTCAACAATCAGTTGTCAATCCTCAATCCTCAATAGAATATCCTCAGTTCAGAGTTTTGAATACGCAATACTCAATCTGCAATCTTTAAATCACTATCCACAAACATCAATTCTCATCACTCAACCCTCAACACTCTGTCCCCAATCCTCAATCTTCAATCCTCAGTCCTGAATCCTCAATTCTCAATCCTCAATCCTCAGTCCTCAGTCCTCAAACCTCAATCCTCAACCCTCAGCGCTCATAGTCAATCCTCAATCCTCAATCCTCAATCCTCAGTATTCAATCCTCAATACTGTAACTTCAATCCTCAGTCCTCAATCCTCAATTCTTTATCCTCAATACTCAATCCTCAATCGTCAATCCTCAATCCCCAACACTTAACCTTCAATCCTCAATCCTCAATCCTCAATAATCAATCTTCAGTCCTCAATCCTCAGTCCTCAAACCTCAATTCTGAATCCTCAATCCTGAATCCTTAACCTTCAGCCCTTAGTCCTCAACAATCAGTTGACAATCCTCAATCCTCAATAGAATATCCTCAATTCACAGCTTTCAATACTCAATACTCAATCTGCAATCTTCAAACCTCTATCCACAAACATCAATTCTCATCACACAACCCTCGACACTCAGTCCTCAATGTTCAATCCTCAATCTTCAATGCACAATCCTCAATCGTCAATCTTCAATCCTCAATACTCAATCCTAAATAATCAATCCTCAGTCCTCAGTCCTCAATCATCAACCTTCTATCCTCAATACTCTATCTTCAATCCTGAATCCTCAATCCTGAATCGTCAATCCTCATTCTTCAATCCTCAATACCCAATCCTCAATCCTCAATCCTCAATCCTCAATCCCCAATACTCAATCTTCAATCCTCAATCCTCAATCCTCAATCCGCAATCCTCAATCCTCAGTCACGAATACTCAATCTTCAATACTCAATCCTCAATCCTCAAACCTCAATCCTCAATCCTCAATCCTCAATCCTCATTCCTCAAACCTCAATCCTCAACCCTCACTCCTTATCCTGAATTCTCAATTCTTAATCCTCAATCCTCAATTCTCAATCTTCAATCCTCAATCCTCAACCCTCAATCCTCAATCCTCAATCTTCAATCCTTAATACTCAATCTTCAATCCTCAATTCTCAATCCTCATTCCTCAATCCTCAATCCTCAATCCTCAATCTTCAATCCTCTACCGTCAGTCCTCGTCCTCAATCCTCAACCCTCAATCCTCAATCCTCAATCTTCAATCATCAATACTCAATCTTCAATCCTCAATTCTCAATCCTCAATACTGAATTCTCAGCCTTCAATCCTCAATAATCAATCTTCAATCCTCAATCCTCAATCCTCAATCCTCAATCCTCAATCCTCAGACATCAATCCTCAACCTTCAATACTCAATCCTCAATCCTCAATCCTCGATCCTCAATCCTCAATCCTCATTCCTCAAACCCCAATCCTCAAACCTCAGTCCTCATCCTCAATTCTCAATTCTCAATCCTCAATCCTCAATCCTCAACCCTCAATCTTCAATCCTAAATAATCAATCCTCAGTCCTCAGTCCTCAGTCTTCAATACTCAATCCTCCAGTCCTCAATGTTCAACACACAACCCTCAACCATCAATCCAAAATTCTCAATACTCAATAGAATATCCTGAATTCTCAGTTTTCAATACTCAATCCTCAATCTTCGATATTCAAATCTCCATCCACAAACATCAATTCTCATCACTCAACCCTCAACGCTCAGTCCTCAATCTTCAATCCTCAATCCTCAATCCTCAATCCTCAATCCTCAATGCACAATCCTCAATCTTCAATCCTCAATACTCAATCTTCAATCCTCAATTCTCAATCCTCAATCCTCAATCCTCATTCCTCAATCCTCAATCCTCAATCTTCAATCCTCAATACTCAATCCTCAATCCTCAATCCTCAATCCTCAATCCTCAATCCTCAATCCTCAAGCCTCATCCTTCAATCCTCAATACCCAACCCTCAATCTTCAATACTCAATCCTCAATCCTCAATAATCAATCTTCAATCCTCAATCCTCAATCCTCAATCCTCAATCCTCAATCTTCAATCCTCAATACTCAACATTCAATCCTCAATCCTCAATTCTCAATCCTCAATCCTCAATACTCCATCGTCAATCCCCAATCCCCAATCCTCAACCTTCGAACCTCAATCCTCAATCCTCAATCCTCAATCCTCAATCCTCAATCTTCAATCCTCAATACTCAATCATCAATCCTCAATCCTCAATTCTCAATCCTCAATCCTTAATCCTCAATCTTCAATCCTCAATCCCCAGTCCTCAATCTTCAATCCTCAATGCCCAATCCTCAAGCCTCAATCCTCAGTCCTCAATTCTCAACCCTCAGACCTCGACCTCAATCCTCAACCCTCAATAATCAATCCGCAATATTCAATCATCAATACTCAATCAATCCTCAATCCTCAATTCTCAATCCTCAATCCTCAATACTCAATCCCCAGTCCTCAGTCATCAATCTTCAATACTCGATCCGCCAGTCCTCAATATACAGCACACAAACCTCAACCATCAATCCTCAATACTCAACCATCAATCCTCAATTCTCAATACTCAGTAGAATATCCTGAATTCTCGGATTTCAATACTCAATCCTCAATCATCAATCTTCAAATCTCCATCCACAAACATCAATTCTCATCTCTCAACCCTCAACACACAGTCCTCAATCTTCAATCCTCAATCCTCAATCCTCAATCTTCAATCCTCAATACTCAACCTTCAATCCACAATCCTCAGTTCTCGACCCTCAATCCTCAATACTCAATCGTCAATCCCCAATCCCCAATCCTCAACCTTCAATACTCAATCCTCAATCCTCAATCCTCAATCCTCAATTCTCAATCTTCAATCCCCAATACTCAATCTTCAACCCTCAATCCTCAATCCTCAATCCTCAATCCTCATTCTTCAATCCTCAATACCCAATCCTCAATCTTCAATCCTCAATGCTCAATCCTCAATTCTCAATCAGCAATCCCCAATCCTCAGACCTCAAACATCAGTACTCAACCCTAGGTCCGCGTCGTCAGTCCACAACCCTCAATCCTCAATCCTCAATCTTCAATCCTGAATACTCAATTTTCAATCCTCAATACTCAATCTTCAATCCTCAATCCTCAATCCTCAATCCTCAAGCCTCATCCTTCAATCCTCAATACCAACCCTCAATCTTCAATACTCAATCCACAATCCTCAATAATCAATCTTCAATCCTCAATCCTCATTCCTCAAACATCAATCCTCAAACCTCAGTCCTCAACCGTCAGTCCTCGTCCTCAACCCGCAACCCTCAATACTCAATCCTCAATCCTCAGTCATCAATACTCAAGCTTCAATCCCCAATACTCACTCTTCAATCCCCAATCATCAATCCTCAATCCTCCATCCTCATTCTTCAATCCTCAATACCCAATCCTCTATCTTCAATCCTTAATCCTCAATCCTCAATTCTCAATCCTCAGTCCTCAGTCCTCAGTCCTAAAACCTCAACCCTCAACCTTCAGCCCTCATCCTCAATCCTCAATCCTTAATCCTCAATCCTCAATCATCAATCCTCAATCTTCAATCCTCAATCCTCAATCCTCAGTCATCAATCCTCAACCTTCAATACTCAATCCTCAATCCTCAATCCTCAATCCTCAATCCTCAATCCTCAATCCTCATTCCTCAAACCTCAATCCTCAAACCTCAGTCCTCATCCTCAATTCTCAGTACTCAACCCTCAATCCTCAAACCACAATCCTCAACTGTCAGTCCTCGTCCTCAATCCTCAACCCTCAATACTCAATCCTCAATCTTCAATCATCAATACTCAATCTTCAATCCTCAATCCTCAATCCTCAATCCTCATTCCTCAAACCTCAATCCTCAACCCTCAGTCCTTATCCTCAATTCTCAATTCTCAATCCTCAGTCCTCAATCCTCAATCTTCAATCCTCAATAATCAATTTCCAATCCTAGATCCTCAATCCCCAATCCTCAATCCTTAATCCTCAATTTTTCAATCCTCAATACTCAATCTTCAATCCTCAATACTCACTGTTCAATCCTGAATCCTCAGTCCTCAAACCTCAATTCTGAGTCCTCAATCCTGAATCCTCAATCCTCAATCCTCATTCTTCAATCCCCAATACCCAATCCTCAATCTTCAATCCTCAATCCTCAATCCTCAATTCTCAATCCTCAATCCTCAGTCCTCAGACCTCAAACCTCAACCCTCAACCCTCAGCCCTCATCGTCAATTATCAAACCTCAATCCTCAATCCTCAATCCTCAATCCCCAGTCCCCAATCTTCAATCCTCAATGCTCAATCCTCAATCCTCAATCCTCAGGCCTCAATCCTCTATCCTCAATAGAATATCCCGAATTCTCAGGATTCAATACTCAAACATCAAACCTCAAACCTCAGCCATCATCCTCAATCCTCAGTCCTCAATCCTAAATCCTCAACCCTCAATCCTCAATCTTCAATCCTCAATACTCAATCTTCAATCCTCAATTCTCGATCGTCAGTACTCAATCCTCAATCGTCAATCCTCAATCCCCAATCCTCAATCGTCAATCCTCAATCCTCAATCCACAACCCTCAATCCTCAACCTTCAATCCTCAATACTCAATCTTCAATCCTCAATCCTCAATCCTCAATCCTCAATCCTCAATCCTCAATACTCAATCCTCAATCGTCAATCCTCAATCCCCAATCCTCAATCTTCAATCCTCAATCCCCAATCCTCAATCCTCAAACCTCAATCTTCAATCCACAGTACTCAATCTTCAATCCTTAATCATCAATCCTCAATCCGCAATCCTCAATACTCCATCGTCAATCCCCAATCCCCAATCCTCAACCTTCGAACCTCAATCCTCAATCCTCAATCCTCAATCCTCAATCCTCAATCCTCAACCTTCAATCCTCAATACTCAATCATCAATCCTCAATCCTCAATTCTCAATACTCAATCCTTAATCCTCAATCTTCAATCCTCAATCCCCAGTCCTCAATCTTCAATCCTCAATGCCCAATCCTCAAGCCTCAATCCTCAGTCCTCAATTCTCAACCCTCAGACCTCGTCCTCAATCCTCAACCCTCAATAATCAATCCGCAATATTCAATCATAAATACTCAATCAATCCTCAATCCTCAATTCTGAATCCTCAATCCTCAATACTCAATCCCCAGACCTCAGTCATCAATCTTCAATACTCGATCCGCCAGTCCTCAATATACAGCACACAACCCTCAACCATCAATCCTCAATACTCAACCATCAATCCTCAATACTCAACCATCAATCCTCAATTCTCAATACTCAGTAGAATATCCTGAATCCTCGGTTTTCAATACTCAATCCTCAATCATCAATCTTCAAATCTCCATCCACAAACATCAATTCTCATCTCTCAACCCTCAACACACAGTCCTCAATCTTCAATCCTCAATCCTCAATCCTCAATCTTCAATCCTCAATACTCAACCTTCAATCCTCAATCCTCAATTCTCGATCCTCAATCCTCAATACTCAATCGTCAATCCCCAATCCCCAATCCTCAACCTTCAATCCTCAATCCTCAATCCTCAATCCTCAATCCTCAATTCTCAATCTTCAATCCCCAATACTCAATCTTCAACCCTCAATCCTCAATCCTCAATCCTCAATCCTCATTCTTCTATCCTCAATACCCAATACTCAATCTTCAATCCTCAATGCTCAATCCTCAATTCTCAATCAGCAATCCCCAATCCTCAGACCTCAAACATCAGTACTCAACCCTGAGTCCTCGTCGTCAGTCCACAACCCTCAATCCTCAATCCTCAATCTTCAATCCTCAATACTCAATTTTCAATCCTCAATCCCCAATCCTCAATCCTCAATCCTCAATCTTCATTCCTCAATACCCAATCCCCAATGTTCAATCCGCAATACCCAATCTTCAATACTCAGTCGTCAATCCTCAATCCTCAATCCTCAATCCTCAACCCTCAGTCCTCAAACCTCAATCCTGAATCCTCAATCCTGAATCCTCAATCTTCAGCACTCAGTCCTCAACAATCAGTTGTCAATTCTCAATCCTCAATAGAATATCATCAATTCACAGTTTTCAGTACTCAATACTCAATCCGCAATCTTTAAATCACTATCCACAAACATCAATTCACATCACTCAACCCTCAACACTCAGTCCCCAATCCTCAATCTTCAATCCTCAATCCTCAATCCTCAATCCTCAATCTTCAATCCTCAATACTCAATCATCAATCCTCAATCCTCAATCCTCAATCCTCAATCCTCAATCCTCAATCCTCAATCGTCTGTCTTCAAACCTCAATACTCAATCTTCAATCCTCAATCCTCAATCCTCAATCCTCAAGCCTCATCCTTCAATCCTCAATACCCAACCCTCAATCTTCAATACTCAATCCTCAATCCTCAATAATCAATCTTCAATCCTCAATCCTCAATCCTCAATCCTCAATCCTCATTCGTCAACCCTAAATACCCAATCCTCAATCTTCAATCATCAATACTCAATCTTCAACCCTCAATCCTCAATACTCAAACCTCAATCCTCAATCCTCAATCCTCAATCCTCAATCCTCAATCCTCAATCCTCAATCCTCAATCTTCAATCCTCGATACTCAATCTTCAATCCTCAATCCTCAGTCCTCAAACCTCAATTCTGAATCCTCAATCCTGATTCCTCAATCTTCAGCCCTCAGTCCTCAACAATCAGTTGTCAACCCTGAATCCTCAATAGAATATCCTCAGTTCACACTTTTCAATACTCATTACTCAATCTGCAATCTTCAAACCTGTATCCACAAACATCAATTCTCATCACTCAACCCTCAAGGCTCAGCCCTCAACGTTCAATCCCCAATCCTCAATCCAAAATCCTCAATCGTCAATCTTCAATCCTCAATCCCCAGTCCTCAATCTTCAATCCTCAATGCTCAATCCTAAATCCTCAATCCCTAGTCCTCAATCCTCAATCCTCAATCCTCAAACCTCAATCCTCAACCGTCAGTCCTCTTCCTCAATCCTCAACACTCAATCCTCAATCCTCAATCTTCAATTATCAATACTCAATATTCAATCCTCAATCTTCAATCCTCAATCATCAATCCTCAATCCCCAATATTCAACACACAGCCCTCAACCACCAATCCTCAATACTCAACCGTCAATCCTCAATTCTCAATACTCAATAGAGTATCCTGAATTCTCATGGTTCAATGCTCAATGCACAATATTCAATAATCAAATCTCAATCATCAAACATCAATTCTCAACACTCAATCCTCAACACTCAGTCCACTCTTTTCAATCCTCCATCCTCAACCCCCAATCCTCAAGCGTCAATCCTCGATCCTCAATCCTCAACCCTCAGTCGTCAGTCCTTAAGCCTCAATCCCGAATCCTCAATCCTGAATCCTCAATCTTTAGCCCTCAGTCCTCAACAATCAATTGTCAATCCTCAATCCTCAATAGAATATCCTCAATTCACAGTTTTCAATACTCAATCCCCATTCTTCGATCTTCAAATCTCAATCCACAAACATCAATTCCCATCACTCAACCCTCAACACTAAGTCCTCAATCTTCAATCCTCAACCCTCTATCCTCAACCTTCAATCCTCAATACTCAATCTTCAATCCTCAATCCTCAATTCTGAATCCTCAATACTCAATCCTCAATCGTCAATCCTCAATCCCCAATCCTCAATCTTCAATCCTCAATCCTCAATCCTCAATCCTCAATCCTCAATCCTCAATCTTCAATCCACAATACTCAATCTTCAATCCTCAATCATCAATCCTCAACCCTCAATCCTCAATCCTCATTCTTCAATCCTCAATACCCAATCCTCAATCTTCAATCCTCAAACCTCAATCCTCAATCCTCAATCGTCAATCCTCAATCCTCAATCTTCAATCCTCAATACTCAATCTTCAATCCTCAATCCTCAATCCTCAATCCTCAATATTCAATCCTCAATACTCAATTTTCAATACTCAATCCGCAATCATCAATCCTCAATACTCAGTCCTCAGTCATCAATCCTCAATCTTCAATACTCAATCATCAATCCTCAGTCCTCAATCCTCAATCCTCAATCCTCGTACCTCAAACCTCAATCTTCAACCCACAGTCCTCATCCTCAATTCTCAATTCTCAATCCTCAGTCCTCAACCCTCAACCTTCAATCCTCAATAATCAATCTCCAATCCTAGATCCCCAATCCCCAATCCTCAATCCTTAATCCTCAATCTTCAATCCTCAATCCCCAGTCCCCAATCTTCAATCCTCGATGCTCAATCCTCAATCCTCAATCCTCAATCCTCAGGCCTCAATCCTCAATCCTCAGCCCTCAATCCTCAATCTTCAATCCTCAATACTCAATCTTCAATCCTCAATCCTTAATTCTCGATCGTCAATACTCAATCCTCAATCGTCAATCCTCAATCCCCAATCCTCAATCTTCAATCCTCAATCCCCAATACCCAATCCTCAATCTTCAATCCTCAGTCCTCAATCCTCAATTCTCAATACTCAATCCTTAATAATCAATCTTCAATCCTCAATCCTCAGTCCTCAAACCTCAATTGTGAATCCTCAATCCTGAATCCTCAATCTTCAGCCCTCAGTCATCAACAATCATTTGACAATCCTCAATCCTCAATAGAATATCCTCAATTCACAGTTTTCAATACTCAATACTCAATCTGCAATCTTCAAACCTCTATCCACAAACATCAATTCTCATCACTGAACCCTCAACACTCAGTCCTCAATGTTCAATGCTCAATCTTCAATCCACATTCCTCAATCGTCAACCTTCAATCCTCAATACTCAATCTTCAATCCTCAATCCTCAATCAACAATCCTCAATCCTCAATCCTCAATAGAACATCCCGAATTCTCAGGATTCAATACTCAAATTTCAAACCTCAAACCTCAGCCATCATCCTCAATCCTCTATCCTCAATCCTCAACCTTCAGCCTTCAATCCTCAATACTCAATCATCAATCCTCAATACTCAATACTCATTCTTCAATGCTCAATACCCAATCCTCAACCCTCAACCTTCAATCCTCGGTCTCCAATCCTCAATCCTCAATCCTCAATCCTCATTCTTCAATCCTCAATACCCAATCCTCAATCTTCAATCCTCAATCCTCAATCCTCAATTCTCAATCTTCAATCCTCAGTTCTCAGACCTCAAACCTCAATCCTCAACCCTCAGCCCTCATCGTCAATTATCAAACCTCAATCCTCAATCCTCAATCGTCAATCCTCAATCCTCAATCTTCAATCCTCAATACTCAATCTTCAATCCTCAATCCTCAATCCTCAATCCTCAATATTCAATCCTCAATACTCAATTTTCAATACTCAATCCGCAATCATCAATCCTCAATACTCAATCCTCAGTCATCAACCCTCAATCCTCAGCCCTCAATCCTCAATCTTCAATCCTCAATACTCAACCTTCAATCCTCAATCCTTAATTCTCGATCGTCAATACTCAATCCTCAATCGTCAATCCTCAATCCCCAATCCTCAATCTTCAATCCTCAATCCCCAACACCCAATCCTCAATCTTCAATCCTCAGTCCTCAATCCTCAATTCTCAATACTCAATCCTTAATAATCAATCTTCAATCCTCAATCCTCAGTCCTCAAACCTCAATTGTGAATCCTCAATCCTGAATCCTCAATCTTCAGCCCTCAGTCATCAACAATCATTTGACAATCCTCAATCCTCAATAGAATATCCTCAATTCACAGTTTTCAATACTCAATGCTCAATCTGCAGTCTTCAAATATCTATCCACAAACATCAATTCTCATCACTCAACCCTCAACACTCAGTCCTCAATGTTCAATCCTCAATCCTCAATTCTCAATCTTCAATCCTCAATACTAAATCCTCAATCCTCAATCCTGAATCTTCAATCCTCAGTCCCCAATCCTCAATCCTCAATCCTCATTCCTCATTCTTCAATCCTCAATACCCAATCCTCAATCTTCAATCCTCAATCCTCAATCCTCAATTCTCAATCCTCAATCCTCAGTCCTCAGACCTCAAACCTCAATCCTCAACCCTCAGCCCTCATCGTCAATCCTCAAACCTCAATCCTCAATCCTCAATCGTCAATCCTCAATATTCAATCCTCAATACTCAATTTTCAATACTCAATCCGCCATCATCAATCATCAATCCTCAATCCTCAGTCATCAATCCTCAATCTTCAATACTCAATCGTCAATCCTCAGTCCTCATCCTCAATTCTCAATTCTCAATCCTCAATCCTCAACACTCAATCTTCAATCCTCAATACTCAATCTTCAATCCTCAATCCTCAATCATCAATCCTCAATATTCAATCCTCAATACTCAATTTTCAATACTCAATCCGCCATCATCAATCATCAATCCTCAATCCTCAGTCATCAATCCTCAATCTTCAATACTCAATCGTCAATCCTCAGTCCTCAATTCTCAATCCTCAATCCTCAGACCTCAAACCTCAATCCTCAACCCTCAGCCCTCATCGTCAATCCTCAAACCTCAATCCTCAAGCCTCAATCGTCAATCCTCAACATTCAATCCTCAATACTCAATCTTCAATCCTCAATCCTCAATCCTGAATCTTCAATCCTCAGTCCCCAATCCTCAATCCTCAATCCTCAATCCTCATTCTTCGATCCTCAATAACCAATCCTCAATCTTCAATCCTCAATCCTCAATACTCAATTCTCAATCCTCAATCCTCAGTCCTCAGACCTCAAACCTCAATCCTCAACCCTCAGCCCTCATCGTCAATCCTCAAACCTCTATCCTCAATCCTCAATCGTCAATTCTCAATCCTCAATCTTCAATCCTCAATACTCAATCTTCAGTACTCAATCCTCAATCCTCAATTATGAATCCTCAATACTCAACCATCAACCCTCAATTCTCAATACTCAATAGAATATCCTGAATTCTCAGGGTTCAATACACAAACCTCAAACCTCAAACCTCAGACCTCATCCTCAATCCTCAATACTCAATCCTCAATCCTCAACCCTCAATCCTCAACACTCAATCTTCGATCCTCAATAATCAATCCTCAATCCTCAATCCTCAATTCTCAGTCCTCAGTCAGCAATCCTCAACCTTCAATACTCAATCCTCAATCCTCAATCCTCAAACCTCAATCCTCAATCCTCAATATTCAATCCTCAATACTCAACTTTCAATCCTCAATCCTCAATCCTCAATCCTCAATCCTCATTCTTCAATACTCAATCCTCAATCCTCAATCCTGAATCCTCAATAATAAAGCATCAATACTCAATTCTCAATACTCAAAAGAACATCCTGAATTCTCAGGATTCAATACTCAAACCACAAACCTCAAACATCAGCCATCATCCTCAATCCTCAATCCTCAATCGTCAATCCTCAACCTTCAATCCTCAACACTCAACCTTCAACCCTCAATCCTCAATCCTCAATCGTCAATCCGCAATCCTCAATCCTCAGTCATCAATCCTCAACCTTCAATACTCAATCCTCAATCCTCAATCCTCAATCCCCAATCCTCAATCCTCATTCCTCAAACCTCAATCCTCAAACCTCAGTCCTCATCCTCAATTCTCAATCCTCAATCCTCAATCCTCAAGCCACATTCATCAACCGTCAGTCCTCGTCCTCAATCCTCAACCCTCAATCCTCAATCCTCAATCTTCAATCATCAATACTCAACCTTCAATCCTCAATCCTCAATCCTCAATCCTCATTCCTCGGACCTCAAACCTCAATCCTCAATCATTAATCCTCAATCGTCAATCCTCAATCCCCAGTCCTCAATCTTCAATCCTCAATGCTCAATGCTCAATCCTCAATCCTCAGTCCTCAATCCTCTATCCTCAATCCTCAATCCTCAATCTTCAATCCTCAATACTCAACCTTCAACCCTCAATCCTCAATTCTCAATCGTCAATACTCAATCCTCAATCGTCAGTCCTCAATCCCCAATCCTCAATCTTCAATCCTCAATGCTCAATCCTCAATCCTCAATCCTCAGTCCTCAATCCTCAATCCTCAATCCCCAATCCTCAATATTCAATCCTCAATCCTCAATCCTCAATACTCAATCCTCAATCTTCAATCCTCAATCCTCAATCCTCAATCCTCAATCCTCAACCCTCAATCCTCAATCTTCAATCCTCAATACTCAATCTTCAATCCTCAATACTCATTCCTCAATCCTCAATATTCAATCCTCAATACTCAATCTTCAATCCTCAATCCGCAATCATCAATCCTCAATCCTCAATCCTCAGTCATCAATCCTCAAACCTCAGTCCTCATCCTCAATTCTCAATCCTCAACCCTCAATCCGCAAACCACAATCCTCTACTGTCGGTCCTCATCCTCAATCATCAACCCTCAATCCTCAATCCTCAATCTTCAATCATCAATTCTCAACCTTCAATCCTCAATCCTCAATCCTCATTCCTCAAACCTCAATCCTCAACCCTCAGTCCTTATCCTCAATTCTCAATTCTCAATCCTCAATCCTCAATCCTCAATCTTCAATCCTCAATAATCAATTTTCAATCCTAGATCCTCAATCCCCAATCCTCAATCCTTAATCCCCAGTTTTCCATCCTCAATACTCAATCTTCAATCCTCAGTCCTCAGTCCTCAATCCTCAATTCTGAATTCTCAATCCTGAATCCTCAATCATCAGCCATCAGTCCTCATCCTCAATTCTCAATTCTCAATCCTCAATCCTCAACACTCAATCTTCAATCCTCAATACTCAATCTTCAATCCTCAATCCTCAATCATCAATCCTCAATATTCAATCCTCAATACTCAATTTTCAATACTCAATCCGCCATCATCAATCATCAATCCTCAATCCTCAGTCATCAATCCTCAATCTTCAATACCCAATCGTCAATCCTCAGTCCTCAATTCTCAATCCTCAATCCTCAGACCTCAAACCTCAATCCTCAACCCTCAGCCCTCATCGTCAATCCTCAAACCTCAATCCTCAAGCCTCAATCGTCAATCCTCAACATTCAATCCTCAATACTCAATCTTCAATCCTCAATCCTCAATCCTGAATCTTCAATCCTCAGTCCCCAATCCTCAATCCTCAATCCTCAATCCTCATTCTTCGATCCTCAATAACCAATCCTCAATCTTCAATCCTCAATCCTCAATACTCAATTCTCAATCCTCAATCCTCAGTCCTCAGACCGCAAACCTCAATCCTCAACCCTCAGCCCTCATCGTCAATCCTCAAACCTCTATCCTCAATCCTCAATCGTCAATTCTCAATCCTCAATCTTCAATCCTCAATACTCAATTTTCAGTACTCAATCCTCAATCCTCAATTATGAATCCTCAATACTCAACCATCAACCCTCAATTCTCAATACTCAATAGAATATCCTGAATTCTCAGGGTTCAATACACAAACCTCAAACCTCAAACCTCAGACCTCATCCTCAATCCTCAATACTCAATCCTCAATCCTCAACCCTCAATCCTCAACACTCAATCTTCGATCCTCAATAATCAATCCTCAATCCTCAATCCTCAATTCTCAGTCCTCAGTCAGCAATCCTCAACCTTCAATACTCAATCCTCAATCCTCAATCCTCAAACCTCAATCCTCAATCCTCAATCTTCAATCCTCAATACTCAACTTTCAATCCTCAATCCTCAATCCTCAATCCTCAATCCTCATTCTTCAATACTCAATCCTCAATCCTCAATCCTGAATCCTCAATAATAAAGCATCAATACTCAATTCTCAATACTCAAAAGAACATCCTGAATTCTCAGGATTCAATACTCAAACCACAAACCTCAAACATCAGCCATCATCCTCAATCCTCAATCCTCAATCGTCAATCCTCAACCTTCAATCCTCAACACTCAACCTTCAACCCTCAATCCTCAATCCTCAATTGTCAATCCGCAATCCTCAATCCTCAGTCATCAATCCTCAACCTTCAATACTCAATCCTCAATCCTCAATCCTCAATCCCCAATCCTCAATCCTCATTCCTCAAACCTCAATCCTCAAACCTCAGTCCTCATCCTCAATTCTCAATCCTCAATCCTCAATCCTCAAGCCACAATCCTCAACCGTCAGTCCTCGTCCTCAATCCTCAACCCTCAATCCTCAATCCTCAATCTTCAATCATCAATACTCAACCTTCAATCCTCAATCCTCAATCCTCAATCCTCATTCCTCGGACCTCAAACCTCAATCCTCAATCATTAATCCTCAATCGTCAATCCTCAATCCCCAGTCCTCAATCTTCAATCCTCAATGCTCAATCCTCAATACTCAATCCTCAGTCCTCAATCCTCTATCCTCAATCCTCAATCCTCAATCTTCAATCCTCAATACTCAACCTTCAACCCTCAATCCTCAATTCTCAATCGTCAATACTCAATCCTCAACCGTCAGTCCTCAATCCCCAATCCTCAATCTTCAATCCTCAATGCTCAATCCTCAATCCTCAATCCTCAGTCCTCAATCCTCAATCCTCAAACCCCAATCCTCAATATTCAATCCTCAATCCTCAATCCTCAATACTCAATCCTCAATCTTCAATCCTCAATCCTCAATCCTCAATCCTCAATCCTCAACCCTCAATCCTCAATCTTCAATCCTCAATACTCAATATTCAATCCTCAATACTCATTCCTCAATCCTCAATATTCAATCCTCAATACTCAATCTTCAATCCTCAATCCGCAATCATCAATCCTCAATCCTCAATCCTCAGTCATCAATCCTCAAACCTCAGTCCTCATCCTCAATTCTCAATCCTCAACCCTCAATCCGCAAACCACAATCCTCTACTGTCGGTCCTCGTCCTCAATCATCAACCCTCAATCCTCAATCCTCAATCTTCAATCATCAATACTCAATCTTCAATCCTCAATCCTCAATCCTCATTCCTCAAACCTCAATCCTCAACCCTCAGTCCTTATCCTCAATTCTCAATTCTCAATCCTCAATCCTCAATCCTCAATCTTCAATCCTCAATAATCAATTTTCAATCCTAGATCCTCAATCCCCAATCCTCAATCCTTAATCCCCAGTCTTCCATCCTCAATACTCAATCTTCAATCCTCAGTCCTCAGTCCTCAATCCTCAATTCTGAATTCTCAATCCTGAATCCTCAATCTTCAGCCATCAGTCCTCAACAATCAGTTGTCAATTCTCAATCCTCAATAGAATATCATCAATTCACAGTTTTCAATACTCAATGCTCAATCTGCAATCTTCAAATATCTATCCACAAACATCAATTCTCATCTCTCAAACCTCAACACTCAGTCCTCAATGTTCAATCCTCAATCCTCAATTCTCAATCTTCAACCCTCAATACTAAATCTTCAATCCTCAATCCTCGATCCTCAATCCTCAATCCTGAATCTTCAATCCTCAGTCCCCAATCCTCAATCCTCAATCCTCATTCCTCATTCTTCAATCCTCAATACCCAATCCTCAATCTTCAATCCTCAATCCCAAATCCTCAATTCTCAATCCTCAATCCTCAGTCCTCAGACCTCAAACCTCAATCCTCAACCCTCAGCCCTCATCGTCAATCCTCAAACCTCAATCCTCAATCCTCAATCGTCAATCCTCAATATTCAATCCTCAATACTCAATTTTCAATACTCAATCCGCCATCATCAATCATCAATCCTCAATCCTCAGTCATCAATCCTCAATCTTCAATACTCAATCGTCAATCCTCAGTCCTCAATTCTCAATCCTCAATCCTCAGACCTCAAACCTCAATCCTCAACCCTCAGCCCTCATCGTCAATCCTCAAACCTCAATCCTCAAGCCTCAATCGTCAATCCTCAACATTCAATCCTCAATACTCAATCTTCAATCCTCAATCCTCAATCCTGAATCTTCAATCCTCAGTCCCCAATCCTCAATCCTCAATCCTCAATCCTCATTCTTCGATCCTCAATAACCAATCCTCAATCTTCAATCCTCAATCCTCAATACTCAATTCTCAATCCTCAATCCTCAGTCCTCAGACCTCAAACCTCAATCCTCAACCCTCAGCCCTCATCGTCAATCCTCAAACCTCTATCCTCAATCCTCAATCGTCAATTCTCAATCCTCAATCTTCAATCCTCAATACTCAATCTTCAGTACTCAATCCTCAATCCTCAATTATGAATCCTCAATACTCAACCATCAACCCTCAATTCTCAATACTCAATAGAATATCCTGAATTCTCAGGGTTCAATACACAAACCTCAAACCTCAAACCTCAGACCTCATCCTCAATCCTCAATACTCAATCCTCAATCCTCAACCCTCAATCCTCAACACTCAATCTTCAATCCTCAATAATCAATCCTCAATCCTCAATCCTCAATTCTCAGTCCTCAGTCAGCAATCCTCAACCTTCAATACTCAATCCTCAATCCTCAATCCTCAAACCTCAATCGTCAATCCTCAATCTTCAATCCTCAATACTCAACTTTCAATCCTCAATCCTCAATCCTCAATCCTCAATCCTCATTCTACAATCCTCAATACCCAATCCTCAATCTTCAATCCTCAATCCTCAATCCTCAATCCTCAATCCTCAATCCTCAATCTTCAATCCTCAATACTCAACTTTCAATCCTCAATCCTCAATCCTCAATCCTCAATCCTCATTCTTCAGTCCTCAATACCCAATCCTCAATTTTCAATCCTCAATCCTCAATCCTCAATCCTCAATCCTCAATCCTCAATCCTCAAGCCTCATCCTTCAATCCTCAATACCCAATCCTCAATCTTGAGTACTCAATCCTCAATCCTCAATTCTCAATCCTCGATCCTCAGTCCTCAGTCCTCAAACCTCAATCCTCGACGGACAGCTCTCATCCTCAATCCTCAATCCTCAATCCTCAATCCTCAATCCTCAATCTCCAATTCTCAATAATCAATCTTCAATCCTCAAACCTTAGTCCTCAAACCTCAATTCTGAATCCTCAATCCTAAATCCTCAATCATCAATCCTCAATCCTCAATACTCAATCTTCAATACTCAATCCTCAATCCTCAATCCTGTATCCTCAATACTAAATCATCAATCCTCAATTCTCAGTACTCAATAGAACATCCTGAATTCTCAGGATTCAATACTCAAACATCAAACCTCAAACCTCAGCCATCATCCTCAATCCTCAGTCCTTAATCCTCAATCCTCAACCCTCAATCCTCAGTCTTCAATCCTCAATACTCAATCTTCAATCCTCAATCCTCAATTCTCGATCGTCAATACTCAATCCTCAATCGTCAATCCTCAATCCCCAATCCTCAATCTTCAATCCTCAATCCTCAATCCACAACCCTCAATCCTCAACCTTCAATCCTCAATACTCAATCTTCATTCCTCAATCCTCAATCCTCAATCCTCAATCCTCAATCCTCAATCCTCAATATTCAACACAAAACCCTCAACCATCAATCCTCAATACTCAACAATCAATCCTCAATTCTCAATACTCAATAGAATACCCTGAATTCTCATCGTTCAATACTCAATCCACAAAAATCAATAATCAAACATCAACCCTCAAACATCAATTCTCAACACTCAATCCTCAACACTCAGTCCTCTCTCCTCAATCCTCCATCCTCAATCCTCAATCCTCAACCTTCAATCCTCAATACTCAATCCTCAATCGTGAATCCTCAGTCCTCAAAACTCAATTCTGAATCCTCAATCCTGAGTTCTCAATCTTCAGCCCTCAGTCCTCAACAATCAGCTGTCAATCCTCAATCCTCAGTATAATATTCCCAATTCACAGTTTTCAATACTCAATACTCAATCTGCAATCTTCAAATCTCTACCCACAATCATCAATACCCATCACTCAACCCTCAACACTCAGTCCTCAATGTTCAATCCTCAATCCTCAATTGTGAATCCTCGATCCTCAATACTGAATCTTCAATCCTCAATCCTCAATCCTCTATCCTCAATCCTCAATCCTGAATATTCAATCCTCAGTCCCCAATCCTCAATCCTCAATCCTCAATCCTCAATCCTCAATCCTCAATTCTCAATCCTCAATCCTCAGTCCTCAGACCTCAAACCTCAATCCTCAACACTCAGCCCTCATCGTCAATCCTCAAACCTCAATCCTCAATCCTCAATCGTCAATCCTCAATCCTCAATCTTCAATCCACAATACTCAACCTTCAAACCTCAATCCTCAATCCTCAATACTCAATATTCAATCCTCAATACTCATCTTTCAATACTCAATCCGCAATCATCAATCCTCAATCCTGAATCCTCACACATCAAGCCTCAGTCTTCAATACTCAATCGTCAATCCTCAGTCCTCAATCCTCAAACTTCAATCCTCGTACCTCAAACCTCAATCCTCAACCCTCAGCCCTCATCCTCAATCCTCAATCCTTATTCCTCAGTCCTCCACATTCAATCCTCAATACTCAATTATCAATCCTCAATCCTCAATCCTCATTCTTCAATCCTAAATCCTCAATCATCAATCCTCAATCTTCAATACTCAATCCTCAATCCTCAATCCTGAATCCTCAATACTAAACCATCAATCCTCAATTCTCAATACTCAATAGAACATCCTAAATTCTCAGCATTCAATACTCAAACCTCAAACCTCAAACCTCAGCCATCATCCTCAATCCTCAATCCTCAATTATCAATCCTCAACCTTCAATCCTCAACCTTCAACCCTCAATCCTCAATCCTCAATCGTCAATCCGCAATCCTCAATCCTCAGTCATCAATCCTCAACCTTCAATACTCAACCCTCAATCATCAATCATCAATCCTCAATCCTCAATCCTCATTCCTCAAACCACAATCCTCAACCGTCAGTCCTCGTCCTCAATCCTCAACCCTCAATCCTCAGTCCTCAATTCTCAGTCCTCAGTCAGCAATCCTCAACCTTCAATACTCAATCCTCAATCCTCAATCCTCAAACCTCAATCCTCAATCCTCAATCTTCAATCCTCAATACTCAACTTTCAATCCTCAATCCTCAATCCTCAATCCTCAATCCTCATTCTTCAATCCTCAATACCCAATCCTCAATCTTCAATCCTCAATCCTCAATCCTCAATCCTCAATCCTCAATCCTCAATCTTCAATCCTCAATACTCAACTTTCAATCCTCAATCCTCAATCCTCAATCCTCAATACTCATTCTTCAGTCCTCAATACCCAATCCTCAATTTTCAATCCTCAATCCTCAATCCTCAATCCTCAATCCTCAATCCTCAATCCTCAATCCTCAAGCCTCATCCTTCAATCCTCAATACCCAATCCTCAATCTTGAGTACTCAATCCTCAATCCTCAATTCTCAATCCTCAATCCTCAGTCCTCAGTCCTCAAACCTCAATCCTCGACGGACAGCTCTCATCCTCAATCCTCAATCCTCAATCCTCAATCCTCAATCCTCAATCTCCAATTCTCAATAATCAATCTTCAATCCTCAAACCTTAGTCCTCAAACCTCAATTCTGAATCCTCAATCCTAAATCCTCAATCATCAATCCTCAATCCTCAATACTCAATCTTCAATACTCAATCCTCAATCCTCAATCCTGTATCCTCAATACTAAATCATCAATCCTCAATTCTCAGTACTCAATAGAACATCCTGAATTCTCAGGATTCAATACTCAAACATCAAACCTCAAACCTCAGCCATCATCCTCAATCCTCAGTCCTTAATCCTCAATCCTCAACCCTCAATCCTCAGTCTTCAATCCTCAATACTCAATCTTCAATCCTCAATCCTCAATTCTCGATCGTCAATACTCAATCCTCAATCGTCAATCCTCAATCCTCAATCCTCAATCTTCAATCCTCAATCCTCAATCCACAACCCTCAATCCTCAACCTTCAATCCTCAATACTCAATCTTCATTCCTCAATCCTCAATCCTCAATCCTCAATCCTCAATCCTCAATCCTCAATATTCAACACAAAACCCTCAACCATCAATCCTCAATACTCAACAATCAATCCTCAATTCTCAATACTCAATAGAATACCCTGAATTCTCATCGTTCAATACTCAATCCACAAAAATCAGTAATCAAACATCAACCCTCAAACATCAATTCTCAACACTCAATCCTCAACACTCAGTCCTCTCTCCTCAATCCTCCATCCTCAATCCTCAATCCTCAATCCTCAACCTTCAATCCTCAATACTCAATCCTCAATCGTGAATCCTCAGTCCTCAAAACTCAATTCTGAATCCTCAATCCTGAGTTCTCAATCTTCAGCCCTCAGTCCTCAACAATCAGCTGTCAATCCTCAATCCTCAGTATAATATTCCCAATTCACAGTTTTCAATACTCAATACTCAATCTGCAATCTTCAAATCTCTACCCACAATCATCAATACCCATCACTCAACCCTCAACACTCAGTCCTCAATGTTCAATCCTCAATCCTCAATTGTGAATCCTCGATCCTCAATACTGAATCTTCAATCCTCAATCCTCAATCCTCTATCCTCAATCCTCAATCCTGAATATTCAATCCTCAGTCCCCAATCCTCAATCCTCAATCCTCAATCCTCAATCCTCAATCCTCAATTCTCAATCCTCAATCCTCAGTCCTCAGACCTCAAACCTCAATCCTCAACACTCAGCCCTCATCGTCAATCCTCAAACCTCAATCCTCAATCCTCAATCGTCAATCCTCAATCCTCAATCTTCAATCCACAATACTCAACCTTCAAACCTCAATCCTCAATCCTCAATACTCAATATTCAATCCTCAATACTCATCTTTCAATACTCAATCCGCAATCATCAATCCTCAATCCTGAATCCTCACACATCAAGCCTCAGTCTTCAATACTCAATCGTCAATCCTCAGTCCTCAATCCTCAAACTTCAATCCTCGTACCTCAAACCTCAATCCTCAACCCTCAGCCCTCATCCTCAATCCTCAATCCTTATTCCTCAGTCCTCCACATTCAATCCTCAATACTCAATTATCAATCCTCAATCCTCAATCCTCATTCTTCAATCCTAAATCCTCAATCATCAATCCTCAATCTTCAATACTCAATCCTCAATCCTCAATCCTGAATCCTCAATACTAAACCATCAATCCTCAATTCTCAATACTCAATAGAACATCCTAAATTCTCAGCATTCAATACTCAAACCTCAAACCTCAAACCTCAGCCATCATCCTCAATCCTCAATCCTCAATTATCAATCCTCAACCTTTAATCCTCAACCTTCAACCCTCAATCCTCAATCCTCAATCGTCAATCCGCAATCCTCCATCCTCAGTCATCAATCCTCAACCTTCAATACTCAACCCTCAATCATCAATCATCAATCCTCAATCCTCAATCCTCATTCCTCAAACCACAATCCTCAACCGTCAGTCCTCGTCCTCAATCCTCAACCCTCAATCCTCAGTCCTCAATTCTCAGTCCTCAGTCAGCAATCCTCAACCTTCAATACTCAATCCTCAATCCTCAATCCTCAAACCTCAATCCTCAATCCTCAATCTTCAATCCTCAATACTCAACTTTCAATCCTCAATCCTCAATCCTCAATCCTCAATCCTCATTCTTCAATCCTCAATACCCAATCCTCAATCTTCAATCCTCAATCCTCAATCCTCAATCCTCAATCCTCAATCCTCAATCTTCAATCCTCAATACTCAACTTTCAATCCTCAATCCTCAATCCTCAATCCTCAATACTCATTCTTCAGTCCTCAATACCCAATCCTCAATTTTCAATCCTCAATCCTCAATCCTCAATCCTCAATCCTCAATCCTCAATCCTCAAGCCTCATCCTTCAATCCTCAATACCCAATCCTCAATCTTGAGTACTCAATCCTCAATCCTCAATTCTCAATCCTCAATCCTCAGTCCTCAGTCCTCAAACCTCAATCCTCGACGGACAGCTCTCATCCTCAATCCTCAATCCTCAATCCTCAATCCTCAATCCTCAATCTCCAATTCTCAATAATCAATCTTCAATCCTCAAACCTTAGTCCTCAAACCTCAATTCTGAATCCTCAATCCTAAATCCTCAATCATCAATCCTCAATCCTCAATACTCAATCTTCAATACTCAATCCTCAATCCTCAATCCTGTATCCTCAATACTAAATCATCAATCCTCAATTCTCAGTACTCAATAGAACATCCTGAATTCTCAGGATTCAATACTCAAACATCAAACCTCAAACCTCAGCCATCATCCTCAATCCTCAGTCCTTAATCCTCAATCCTCAACCCTCAATCCTCAGTCTTCAATCCTCAATACTCAATCTTCAATCCTCAATCCTCAATTCTCGATCGTCAATACTCAATCCTCAATCGTCAATCCTCAATCCCCAATCCTCAATCTTCAATCCTCAATCCTCAATCCACAACCCTCAATCCTCAACCTTCAATCCTCAATACTCAATCTTCATTCCTCAATCCTCAATCCTCAATCCTCAATCCTCAATCCTCAATCCTCAATATTCAACACAAAACCCTCAACCATCAATCCTCAATACTCAACAATCAATCCTCAATTCTCAATACTCAATAGAATACCCTGAATTCTCATCGTTCAATACTCAATCCACAAAAATCAATAATCAAACATCAACCCTCAAACATCAATTCTCAACACTCAATCCTCAACACTCAGTCCTCTCTCCTCAATCCTCCATCCTCAATCCTCAATCCTCAACCTTCAATCCTCAATACTCAATCCTCAATCGTGAATCCTCAGTCCTCAAAACTCAATTCTGAATCCTCAATCCTGAGTTCTCAATCTTCAGCCCTCAGTCCTCAACAATCAGCTGTCAATCCTCAATCCTCAGTATAATATTCCCAATTCACAGTTTTCAATACTCAATACTCAATCTGCAATCTTCAAATCTCTACCCACAATCATCAATACCCATCACTCAACCCTCAACACTCAGTCCTCAATGTTCAATCCTCAATCCTCAATTGTGAATCCTCGATCCTCAATACTGAATCTTCAATCCTCAATCCTCAATCCTCTATCCTCAATCCTCAATCCTGAATATTCAATCCTCAGTCCCCAATCCTCAATCCTCAATCCTCAATCCTCAATCCTCAATCCTCAATTCTCAATCCTCAATCCTCAGTCCTCAGACCTCAAACCTCAATCCTCAACACTCAGCCCTCATCGTCAATCCTCAAACCTCAATCCTCAATCCTCAATCCTCAATCCTCAATCCTCTATCCTCAATCCTCAATCCTGAATATTCAATCCTCAGTCCCCAATCCTCAATCCTCAATCCTCAATCCTCAATCCTCAATCCTCAATTCTCAATCCTCAATCCTCAGTCCTCAGACCTCAAACCTCAATCCTCAACACTCAGCCCTCATCGTCAATACTCAAACCTCAATCCTCAATCCTCAATCGTCAATCCTCAATCCTCAATCTTCAATCCACAATACTCAACCTTCAAACCTCAATCCTCAATCCTCAATACTCAATATTCAATCCTCAATACTCATCTTTCAATACTCAATCCGCAATCATCAATCCTCAATCCTGAATCCTCACACATCAAGCCTCAGTCTTCAATACTCAATCGTCAATCCTCAGTCCTCAATCCTCAAACTTCAATCCTCAGTAATCAATATTCAATCCTAGATCCTCATTCCCCAACCCTCAATCCTTAATCCTCAATCTTCAATCCTCAATCCCCAGTCCTCAATCTTCAATCCTCAATGCTGCATCCTCAATCTTCTATCATCAGTCCTCAGTCCTCAACCCTCAATCCTCAAACCTCAATCCTCAACCGTCAGTCCTCGTCCTCAACCCTCAACCCTCAATACTCAATCCTCAATCTTCAATCATCAATACTCAATCTTCAACCCTCAATACTCAATCTTCAATCCCCAATCATCAATACTCAATCCTCAATCCTCAATACTCAACCATCAATCCTCAATTCTCAATACTCAATAGAATATCCTGAATTCTCAGGATTCAATTCTCAAACCTCAAACCTCAAACCTCAGCCCTCATCCTCAATCCTCAATACTCAATCCTCAATCCTCAACTCTCAATCCTCAACACTCAATCTTCAATCCTGAATCCTCAATCCTCAATCCTCAATCCTCAATCCTGAATCTTCAATCCTGAGTCCCCAATCCTTAATCCTCAATCCTAAATCCCCAGTCCTCAATCTTCAATCCTCAATGCTCCATCCTCAATCCTCTATCATCAGTCCTCAGTCCTCAACCCTCAATCCTCAAACCTCAATCCTCAACCGTCAGTCCTCGTCCTCAACCCTCAACCCTCAATACTCAATCCTCAATCTTCAATTATCAATACTCAATCTTCAACCCTCAATACTCAATCTTCAATCCCCAATCATCAATCCTCAATCCTCAATACTCATTCTTCAATCCTCAATACCCAATCCTCTATCTTCAATCCTTAATCCTCAATCCCCAATTCTCAATCCTCAGTCCTCAGTCCTCAGTCCTAAAACCTCAACCCTCCACCATCAACCCTCATCCTCAATCCTCAATCCTCATTCCTCAATCGTCAACCTTCAATCCTCAATTCTCAATCATCAATCCTCAATCCTCAAACCTCTTCCTCAATCCTCAATCCTCAATCATCAATCCTCATTCTTCAATACTCAATCCTCAATCCTCAATCCTCAATCCTCAATACTCAACCATCAATCCTCAATTCTCAATACTCAATAGAATATCCTGAATTCTCAGGATTCAATTCTCAAACCTCAAACCTCAAACCTCAGCCCTCATCCTCAAGCCTCAATACTCAATCCTCAATCCTCAACTCTCAATCCTCAACACTCAACCTTCAACCCTCAATCCTCAATCCTCAATCGTCAATCCGCAATCCTCAATCCTCAGTCATCAATCCTCAACCTTCAATACTCAATCCTCAATCCTCAATCCTCAATCCCCAATCCTCAATCCTCATTCCTCAAACCTCAATCCTCAAACCTCAGTCCTCATCCTCAATTCTCAATCCTCAATCCTCAATCCTCAAGCCACAATCCTCAACCGTCAGTCCTCGTCCTCAATCCTCAACCCTCAATCCTCAATCCTCAATCTTCAATCATCAATACTCAACCTTCAATCCTCAATCCTCAATCCTCAATCCTCATTCCTCGGACCTCAAACCTCAATCCTCAATCATTAATACTCAATCGTCAATCCTCAATCCCCAGTCCTCAATCTTCAATCCTCAATGCTCAATCCTCAATCCTCAATCCTCAGTCCTCAATCCTCTATCCTCAATCCTCAATCCTCAATCTTCAATCCTCAATACTCAACCTTCAACCCTCAATCCTCAATTCTCAATCGTCAATACTCAATCCTCAATCGTCAGTCCTCAATCCCCAATCCTCAATCTTCAATCCTCAATGCTCAATCCTCAATCCTCAATCCTCAGTCCTCAATCCTCAATCCTCAATCCCCAATACTCAATATTCAATCCTCAATCCTCAATCCTCAATACTCAATCCTCAATCTTCAATCCTCAATCCTCAATCCTCAATCCTCAATCCTCAACCCTCAATCCTGAATCTTCAATCCTCAATACTCAATCTTCAATCCTCAATACTCATTCCTCAATCCTCAATATTCAATCCTCAATACTCAATCTTCAATCCTCAATCCGCAATCATCAATCCTCAATCCTCAATCCTCAGTCATCAATCCTCAAACCTCTATCCTCAATCCTCAATCGTCAATTCTCAATCCTCAATACTCAATCTTCAGTACTCAATCCTCAATCCTCAATTATGAATCCTCAATACTCAACCATCAACCCTCAATTCTCAATACTCAATAGAATATCCTGAATTCTCAGGGTTCAATACACAAACCTCAAACCTCAAACCTCAGACCTCGTCCTCAATCCTCAATACTCAATCCTCAATCCTCAACCCTCAATCCTCAACACTCAATCTTCAATCCTCAATAATCAATCCTCAATCCTCAATCCTCAATTCTCAGTCCTCAGTCAGCAATCCTCAACCTTCAATACTCAATACTCAACTTTCAATCCTCAATCCTCAATCCTCAATCCTCAATCCTCATTCTTCAATCCTCAATACCCAATCCTCAATCTTCAATCCTCAATCCTCAATCCTCAATCCTCAATCCTCAATCCTCAATCTTCAATCCTCAATACTCAACTTTCAATCCTCAATCCTCAATCCTCAATCCTCAATCCTCAATCCTCATTCTTCAGTCCTCAATACCCAATCCTCAATCTTCAATCCTCAATCCTCAATCCTCAATCCTCAATCCTCAATCCTCAATCCTCAATCCTCAAGCCTCATCCTTCAATCCTCCATACCCAATCCTCAATCTTGAGTACTCAATCCTCAATCCTCAATTCTCAATCCTCAATCCTCAGTCCTCAGTCCTCAAACCACAATCCTCAACCGTCAGTCCTCGTCCTCAATCCTCAACCCTCAATCCTCAGTCCTCAATCTTCAATCATCAATACTCAATCTTCAATCCTCAATCTTCAATCCTCAATCCCCAGTCCTCAATCTTCAATCCTCAATGCTCCATCCTCAATCCTCTATCATCAGTCCTCAGTCCTCAACCCTCAATCCTCAAACCTCAATCCTCAACCGTCAGTCCTCGTCCTCAACCCTCAACCCTCAATAGTCAATCCTCAATCTTCAATCATCAATACTCAATCTTCAACCCTCAATACTCAATCTTCAATCCCCAATCATCAATCCTCAATCCTCAATACTCATTCTTCAATCCTCAATACCCAATCCTCTATCTTCAATCCTTAATCCTCAATCCTCAATTCTCAATCCTCAGTCCTCAGTCCTCAGTCCTAAAACCTCAACCCTCCACCATCAGCCCTCATCCTCAATCCTCAATCCTCATTCCTCAATCCTCAACCTTCAATCCTCAATTCTCAATCATCAATCCTCAATCCTCAATCCTCAATCCTCAATACTCAACCATCAATCCTCAATTCTCAATACTCAATAGAATATCCTGAATTCTCAGGATTCAATTCTCAAACCTCAAACCTCAAACCTCAGCCCTCATCCTCAATCCTCAATACTCAATCCTCAATCCTCAACTCTCAATCCTCAACACTCAATCTTCAATCCTCAATCCTCAATCCTCAATCCTCAATCCTCAATCCTGAATCTTCAATCCTCAGTCCCCAATCCTTAATCCTCAATCCTCAATCCTCATTCTTCAATCGTCAATCCTCAATCCTCAATCTTCAATCCTCAATACTCAATCTTCAGTCCTCAATCCTCAATCCTCAATTCTCAGTCCTCAATCCTCAGTCCTCAGTCCTCAAACCTCAATCCTCAACCCTCAGCCCTCATCCTCAATCCTCATTCCTTATTCCTGAGTCCTCAACCATCAATCCTCAATACTCAATTTTCAATCCTCTATCCTCAATCCTCAATCCTCAATCCTAAATCCTCAATCATCAATCCTCAATCTTCAATACTCAATCCTCAATCCTCAATCCTGAATCCTCAATAGTAAAGCATCAATACTCAATTCTCAATACTCAAAAGAACATCCTGAATTCTCAGGATTCAATACTCAAACCACAAACCTCAAACATCAGCCATCATCCTCAATCCTCAATCCTCAATCGTCAATCCTCAACCTTCAATCCTCAACACTCAACCTTCAACCCTCAATCCTCAATCCTCAATCCTCAACCCTCAGTCCTCAAACCTCAATCCTGAATCCTCAATCCTGAATCCTCAATCTTCAGCACTCAGTCCTCAACAATCAGTTGTCAATTCTCAATCCTCAATAGAATATCATCAATTCACAGTTTTCAGTACTCAATACTCAATCTGCAATCTTTAAACCTCTATCCACAAACATCAATTCTCATCACACAACCCTCGACACTCAGTCCTCAATGTTCAATCCTCTATCTTCAATGCACAATCCTCAATCGTCAATCTTCAATCCTCAATACTCAATCTTCAATCCTCAATCCTCAATCCTCAATCCTCAATCCTCATTCGTCAATCCTAAATACCCAATGCTCAATCTTCAATCCTCAATCCTCAATCCTCAATTCTCAATCCTCAATCCTCAGTCCTCAGTGCTTAAACCTCAATCCTCAACCCTCAGCCCTCATCCTCAATCCTCAATCCTCAATCCTCAATCCTCAATCCTCAATCTTCAATCCTCAATACTCAATCTTTAATCCTCAATCCTCAACCCTCAATCTTCAATCCTCAGCCCTCAATACTCAATCCTCAATCCTCAATCCGCAATCCTCAATTCTCAATCCTCAATCCTCAATAATCAATCTTCAATCCTCAATCCTCAGTCCTCAAACCTCAATTCTGAATCCTCAATCCTGAAGCCTCAATCTTCAGCCCTCAGTCCTCAACAGTCAGTTGACAACCCTCAATCCTCAATAGAGTATCCTCAGTTCACAGTTTTCAATACTCAATACTCAATCTGCAATCTTCAAACCTCCATCCACAAACATCAATTCTCATCACTCAACCCTCAACACACAGTCCTCAATGTTCAATCCTCCATCCTCAATCCACAATCCTCAATCGTCAATTTTCAATCCTCAATCTCCAGTCCTCAATCTTCAATCGTCAGTGCTCAATCCTCAATCCTCAATCCTCAGTCATCAATCCTCAATCCTCAATCCTCAAACCTCAATCCTCAACCGTCAGTCCTCGTCCTCAATCCACAACACTCAATCCTCAATACTCAATCTTCAATCATCAATACTCAATATTCAATCCTCAATCTTCAATCCTCAATCCTCAATCCTCAATCCTCAAGCCTCAATATTCAACACACAACCCTCAACCACCAATCCTCAATACTCAACCATCAATCCTCAATTCTCAATACTCAATAGAGTATCCTGAATTCTCATGGTTCAATTCTCAATCCACAATATTCAATAATCAAATCTGAATCCTCAAACATCAATTCTCAACACTCAATCCTCAACACTCAGTCCTCTGTCTTCAATCCTCCATCCTCAACCCACAATCCTCAAGCGTCAATCCTCAATCCTCAATCCTCAACACTCAATGCTCAGTCCTCAAACCTCAATCCCGAATCCTCAATCCTGAATCCTCAATCTTTAGCCCTCAGTCCTCAACAATCGATTGTCAATCCTCAATCCTCATTAGAATATCCTCAATTCACAGTATTCAAAACTCAATCCCCATTCTTCAATCTTCAAATCTCAATCCACAAACATCAATTCCCATCACTCAAACCTCAACACTAAGTCCTCAATCTTCAATCCTCAACCCTCAATCCTCAACCTTCAATCCTCAATACTCAATCTTCAATCCTCAATCCTCAATTCCGATTCCTAAATACTCAGTCCTCAATCGTCAATCCTCAATCCCCAATCCTCAACCTTCAATCCTCAATCCTCAATCCTCAATCCTCAATCCTCAATCTTCAATCCTCAGTCCTCAATCCTCAATTCTCAATACTCAATCCTTAATAATCAATCTTCAATCCTCAATCCTCAGTCCTCAAACCTCAATTGTGAATCCTCAATCCTGAATCCTCAATCTTCAGCCCTCAGTCATCAACAATCATTTGACAATCCTCAATCCTCAATAGAATATCCTCAATTCACAGTTTTCAATACTCAATGCTCAATCTGCAGTCTTCAAATATCTATCCACAAACATCAATTCTCATCACTCAACCCTCAACACTCAGTCCTCAATGTTCAATCCTCAATCCTCAATTCTCAATCTTCAATCCTCAATACTAAATCCTCAATCCTCAATCCTGAATCTTCAATCCTCAGTCCCCAATCCTCAATCCTCAATCCTCATTCCTCATTCTTCAATCCTCAATACCCAATCCTCAATCTTCAATCCTCAATCCTCAATCCTCAATTATCAATCCTCAATCCTCAGTCCTCAGACCTCAAACCTCAATCCTCAACCCTCAGCCCTCATCGTCAATCCTCAAACCTCAATCCTCAATCCTCAATCGTCAATCCTCAATATTCAATCCTCAATACTCAATTTTCAATACTCAATCCGCCATCATCAATCATCAATCCTCAATCCTCAGTCATCAATCCTCAATCTTCAATACTCAATCGTCAATCCTCAGTCCTCATCCTCAATTCTCAATTCTCAATCCTCAATCCTCAACACTCAATCTTCAATCCTCAATACTCAATCTTCAATCCTCAATCCTCAATCATCAATCCTCAATATTCAATCCTCAATACTCAATTTTCAATACTCAATCCGCCATCATCAATCATCAATCCTCAATCCTCAGTCATCAATCCTCAATCTTCAATACTCAATCGTCAATCCTCAGTCCTCAATTCTCAATCCTCAATCCTCAGACCTCAAACCTCAATCCTCAACCCTCAGCCCTCATCGTCAATCCTCAAACCTCAATCCTCAAGCCTCAATCGTCAATCCTCAACATTCAATCCTCAATACTCAATCTTCAATCCTCAATCCTCAATCCTGAATCTTCAATCCTCAGTCCCCAATCCTCAATCCTCAATCCTCAATCCTCATTCTTCGATCCTCAATAACCAATCCTCAATCTTCAATCCTCAATCCTCAATACTCAATTCTCAATCCTCAATCCTCAGTCCTCAGACCTCAAACCTCAATCCTCAACCCTCAGCCCTCATCGTCAATCCTCAAACCTCTATCCTCAATCCTCAATCGTCAATTCTCAATCCTCAATCTTCAATCCTCAATACTCAATCTTCAGTACTCAATCCTCAATCCTCAATTATGAATCCTCAATACTCAACCATCAACCCTCAATTCTCAATACTCAATAGAATATCCTGAATTCTCAGGGTTCAATACACAAACCTCAAACCTCAAACCTCAGACCTCATCCTCAATCCTCAATACTCAATCCTCAATCCTCAACCCTCAATCCTCAACACTCAATCTTCGATCCTCAATAATCAATCCTCAATCCTCAATCCTCAATTCTCAGTCCTCAGTCAGCAATCCTCAACCTTCAATACTCAATCCTCAATCCTCAATCCTCCAACCTCAATCCTCAATCCTCAATATTCAATCCTCAATACTCAACTTTCAATCCTCAATCCTCAATCCTCAATCCTCAATCCTCATTCTTCAATACTCAATCCTCAATCCTCAATCCTGAATCCTCAATAATAAAGCATCAATACTCAATTCGCAATACTCAAAAGAACATCCTGAATTCTCAGGATTCAATACTCAAACCACAAACCTCAAACATCAGCCATCATCCTCAATCCTCAATCCTCAATCGTCAATCCTCAACCTTCAATCCTCAACACTCAACCTTCAACCCTCAATCCTCAATCCTCAATCGTCAATCCGCAATCCTCAATCCTCAGTCATCAATCCTCAACCTTCAATACTCAATCCTCAATCCTCAATCCTCAATCCCCAATCCTCAATCCTCATTCCTCAAACCTCAATCCTCAAACCTCAGTCCTCATCCTCAATTCTCAATCCTCAATCCTCAATCCTCAAGCCACAATCATCAACCGTCAGTCCTCGTCCTCAATCCTCAACCCTCAATCCTCAATCCTCAATCTTCAATCATCAATACTCAACCTTCAATCCTCAATCCTCAATCCTCAATCCTCATTCCTCGGACCTCAAACCTCAATCCTCAATCATTAATCCTCAATCGTCAATCCTCAATCCCCAGTCCTCAATCTTCAATCCTCAATGCTCAATGCTCAATCCTCAATCCTCAGTCCTCAATCCTCTATCCTCAATCCTCAATCCTCAATCTTCAATCCTCAATACTCAACCTTCAACCCTCAATCCTCAATTCTCAATCGTCAATACTCAATCCTCAATCGTCAGTCCTCAATCCCCAATCCTCAATCTTCAATCCTCAATGCTCAATCCTCAATCCTCAATCCTCAGTCCTCAATCCTCAATCCTCAATCCCCAATCCTCAATATTCAATCCTCAATCCTCAATCCTCAATACTCAATCCTCAATCTTCAATCCTCAATCCTCAATCCTCAATCCTCAATCCTCAACCCTCAATCCTCAATCTTCAATCCTCAATACTCAATCTTCAATCCTCAATACTCATTCCTCAATCCTCAATATTCAATCCTCAATACTCAATCTTCAATCCTCAATCCGCAATCATCAATCCTCAATCCTCAATCCTCAGTCATCAATCCTCAAACCTCAGTCCTCATCCTCAATTCTCAATCCTCAACCCTCAATCCGCAAACCACAATCCTCTACTGTCGGTCCTCATCCTCAATCATCAACCCTCAATCCTCAATCCTCAATCTTCAATCATCAATTCTCAACCTTCAATCCTCAATCCTCAATCCTCATTCCTCAAACCTCAATCCTCAACCCTCAGTCCTTATCCTCAATTCTCAATTCTCAATCCTCAATCCTCAATCCTCAATCTTCAATCCTCAATAATCAATTTTCAATCCTAGATCCTCAATCCCCAATCCTCAATCCTTAATCCCCAGTTTTCCATCCTCAATACTCAATCTTCAATCCTCAGTCCTCAGTCCTCAATCCTCAATTCTGAATTCTCAATCCTGAATCCTCAATCATCAGCCATCAGTCCTCATCCTCAATTCTCAATTCTCAATCCTCAATCCTCAACACTCAATCTTCAATCCTCAATACTCAATCTTCAATCCTCAATCCTCAATCATCAATCCTCAATATTCAATCCTCAATACTCAATTTTCAATACTCAATCCGCCATCATCAATCATCAATCCTCAATCCTCAGTCATCAATCCTCAATCTTCAATACCCAATCGTCAATCCTCAGTCCTCAATTCTCAATCCTCAATCCTCAGACCTCAAACCTCAATCCTCAACCCTCAGCCCTCATCGTCAATCCTCAAACCTCAATCCTCAAGCCTCAATCGTCAATCCTCAACATTCAATCCTCAATACTCAATCTTCAATCCTCAATCCTCAATCCTGAATCTTCAATCCTCAGTCCCCAATCCTCAATCCTCAATCCTCAATCCTCATTCTTCGATCCTCAATAACCAATCCTCAATCTTCAATCCTCAATCCTCAATACTCAATTCTCAATCCTCAATCCTCAGTCCTCAGACCGCAAACCTCAATCCTCAACCCTCAGCCCTCATCGTCAATCCTCAAACCTCTATCCTCAATCCTCAATCGTCAATTCTCAATCCTCAATCTTCAATCCTCAATACTCAATTTTCAGTACTCAATCCTCAATCCTCAATTATGAATCCTCAATACTCAACCATCAACCCTCAATTCTCAATACTCAATAGAATATCCTGAATTCTCAGGGTTCAATACACAAACCTCAAACCTCAAACCTCAGACCTCATCCTCAATCCTCAATACTCAATCCTCAATCCTCAACCCTCAATCCTCAACACTCAATCTTCGATCCTCAATAATCAATCCTCAATCCTCAATCCTCAATTCTCAGTCCTCAGTCAGCAATCCTCAACCTTCAATACTCAATCCTCAATCCTCAATCCTCAAACCTCAATCCTCAATCCTCAATCTTCAATCCTCAATACTCAACTTTCAATCCTCAATCCTCAATCCTCAATCCTCAATCCTCATTCTTCAATACTCAATCCTCAATCCTCAATCCTGAATCCTCAATAATAAAGCATCAATACTCAATTCTCAATACTCAAAAGAACATCCTGAATTCTCAGGATTCAATACTCAAACCACAAACCTCAAACATCAGCCATCATCCTCAATCCTCAATCCTCAATCGTCAATCCTCAACCTTCAATCCTCAACACTCAACCTTCAACCCTCAATCCTCAATCCTCAATTGTCAATCCGCAATCCTCAATCCTCAGTCATCAATCCTCAACCTTCAATACTCAATCCTCAATCCTCAATCCTCAATCCCCAATCCTCAATCCTCATTCCTCAAACCTCAATCCTCAAACCTCAGTCCTCATCCTCAATTCTCAATCCTCAATCCTCAATCCTCAAGCCACAATCCTCAACCGTCAGTCCTCGTCCTCAATCCTCAACCCTCAATCCTCAATACTCAATCTTCAATCATCAATACTCAACCTTCAATCCTCAATCCTCAATCCTCAATCCTCATTCCTCGGACCTCAAACCTCAATCCTCAATCATTAATCCTCAATCGTCAATCCTCAATCCCCAGTCCTCAATCTTCAATCCTCAATGCTCAATCCTCAATACTCAATCCTCAGTCCTCAATCCTCTATCCTCAATCCTCAATCCTCAATCTTCAATCCTCAATACTCAACCTTCAACCCTCAATCCTCAATTCTCAATCGTCAATACTCAATCCTCAACCGTCAGTCCTCAATCCCCAATCCTCAATCTTCAATCCTCAATGCTCAATCCTCAATCCTCAATCCTCAGTCCTCAATCCTCAATCCTCAAACCCCAATCCTCAATATTCAATCCTCAATCCTCAATCCTCAATACTCAATCCTCAATCTTCAATCCTCAATCCTCAATCCTCAATCCTCAATCCTCAACCCTCAATCCTCAATCTTCAATCCTCAATACTCAATCTTCAATCCTCAATACTCATTCCTCAATCCTCAATATTCAATCCTCAATACTCAATCTTCAATCCTCAATCCGCAATCATCAATCCTCAATCCTCAATCCTCAGTCATCAATCCTCAAACCTCAGTCCTCATCCTCAATTCTCAATCCTCAACCCTCAATCCGCAAACCACAATCCTCTACTGTCGGTCCTCGTCCTCAATCATCAACCCTCAATCCTCAATCCTCAATCTTCAATCATCAATACTCAATCTTCAATCCTCAATCCTCAATCCTCATTCCTCAAACCTCAATCCTCAACCCTCAGTCCTTATCCTCAATTCTCAATTCTCAATCCTCAATCCTCAATCCTCAATCTTCAATCCTCAATAATCAATTTTCAATCCTAGATCCTCAATCCCCAATCCTCAATCCTTAATCCCCAGTCTTCCATCCTCAATACTCAATCTTCAATCCTCAGTCCTCAGTCCTCAATCCTCAATTCTGAATTCTCAATCCTGAATCCTCAATCTTCAGCCATCAGTCCTCAACAATCAGTTGTCAATTCTCAATCCTCAATAGAATATCATCAATTCACAGTTTTCAATACTCAATGCTCAATCTGCAATCTTCAAATATCTATCCACAAACATCAATTCTCATCTCTCAAACCTCAACACTCAGTCCTCAATGTTCAATCCTCAATCCTCAATTCTCAATCTTCAACCCTCAATACTAAATCTTCAATCCTCAATCCTCGATCCTCAATCCTCAATCCTGAATCTTCAATCCTCAGTCCCCAATCCTCAATCCTCAATCCTCATTCCTCATTCTTCAATCCTCAATACCCAATCCTCAATCTTCAATCCTCAATCCCAAATCCTCAATTCTCAATCCTCAATCCTCAGTCCTCAGACCTCAAACCTCAATCCTCAACCCTCAGCCCTCATCGTCAATCCTCAAACCTCAATCCTCAATCCTCAATCGTCAATCCTCAATATTCAATCCTCAATACTCAATTTTCAATACTCAATCCGCCATCATCAATCATCAATCCTCAATCCTCAGTCATCAATCCTCAATCTTCAATACTCAATCGTCAATCCTCAGTCCTCAATTCTCAATCCTCAATCCTCAGACCTCAAACCTCAATCCTCAACCCTCAGCCCTCATCGTCAATCCTCAAACCTCAATCCTCAAGCCTCAATCGTCAATCCTCAACATTCAATCCTCAATACTCAATCTTCAATCCTCAATCCTCAATCCTGAATCTTCAATCCTCAGTCCCCAATCCTCAATCCTCAATCCTCAATCCTCATTCTTCGATCCTCAATAACCAATCCTCAATCTTCAATCCTCAATCCTCAATACTCAATTCTCAATCCTCAATCCTCAGTCCTCAGACCTCAAACCTCAATCCTCAACCCTCAGCCCTCATCGTCAATCCTCAAACCTCTATCCTCAATCCTCAATCGTCAATTCTCAATCCTCAATCTTCAATCCTCAATACTCAATCTTCAGTACTCAATCCTCAATCCTCAATTATGAATCCTCAATACTCAACCATCAACCCTCAATTCTCAATACTCAATAGAATATCCTGAATTCTCAGGGTTCAATACACAAACCTCAAACCTCAAACCTCAGACCTCATCCTCAATCCTCAATACTCAATCCTCAATCCTCAACCCTCAATCCTCAACACTCAATCTTCAATCCTCAATAATCAATCCTCAATCCTCAATCCTCAATTCTCAGTCCTCAGTCAGCAATCCTCAACCTTCAATACTCAATCCTCAATCCTCAATCCTCAAACCTCAATCGTCAATCCTCAATCTTCAATCCTCAATACTCAACTTTCAATCCTCAATCCTCAATCCTCAATCCTCAATCCTCATTCTACAATCCTCAATACCCAATCCTCAATCTTCAATCCTCAATCCTCAATCCTCAATCCTCAATCCTCAATCCTCAATCTTCAATCCTCAATACTCAACTTTCAATCCTCAATCCTCAATCCTCAATCCTCAATCCTCATTCTTCAGTCCTCAATACCCAATCCTCAATTTTCAATCCTCAATCCTCAATCCTCAATCCTCAATCCTCAATCCTCAATCCTCAAGCCTCATCCTTCAATCCTCAATACCCAATCCTCAATCTTGAGTACTCAATCCTCAATCCTCAATTCTCAATCCTCGATCCTCAGTCCTCAGTCCTCAAACCTCAATCCTCGACGGACAGCTCTCATCCTCAATCCTCAATCCTCAATCCTCAATCCTCAATCCTCAATCTCCAATTCTCAATAATCAATCTTCAATCCTCAAACCTTAGTCCTCAAACCTCAATTCTGAATCCTCAATCCTAAATCCTCAATCATCAATCCTCAATCCTCAATACTCAATCTTCAATACTCAATCCTCAATCCTCAATCCTGTATCCTCAATACTAAATCATCAATCCTCAATTCTCAGTACTCAATAGAACATCCTGAATTCTCAGGATTCAATACTCAAACATCAAACCTCAAACCTCAGCCATCATCCTCAATCCTCAGTCCTTAATCCTCAATCCTCAACCCTCAATCCTCAGTCTTCAATCCTCAATACTCAATCTTCAATCCTCAATCCTCAATTCTCGATCGTCAATACTCAATCCTCAATCGTCAATCCTCAATCCCCAATCCTCAATCTTCAATCCTCAATCCTCAATCCACAACCCTCAATCCTCAACCTTCAATCCTCAATACTCAATCTTCATTCCTCAATCCTCAATCCTCAATCCTCAATCCTCAATCCTCAATCCTCAATATTCAACACAAAACCCTCAACCATCAATCCTCAATACTCAACAATCAATCCTCAATTCTCAATACTCAATAGAATACCCTGAATTCTCATCGTTCAATACTCAATCCACAAAAATCAATAATCAAACATCAACCCTCAAACATCAATTCTGAACACTCAATCCTCAACACTCAGTCCTCTCTCCTCAATCCTCCATCCTCAATCCTCAATCCTCAACCTTCAATCCTCAATACTCAATCCTCAATCGTGAATCCTCAGTCCTCAAAACTCAATTCTGAATCCTCAATCCTGAGTTCTCAATCTTCAGCCCTCAGTCCTCAACAATCAGCTGTCAATCCTCAATCCTCAGTATAATATTCCCAATTCACAGTTTTCAATACTCAATACTCAATCTGCAATCTTCAAATCTCTACCCACAATCATCAATACCCATCACTCAACCCTCAACACTCAGTCCTCAATGTTCAATCCTCAATCCTCAATTGTGAATCCTCGATCCTCAATACTGAATCTTCAATCCTCAATCCTCAATCCTCTATCCTCAATCCTCAATCCTGAATATTCAATCCTCAGTCCCCAATCCTCAATCCTCAATCCTCAATCCTCAATCCTCAATCCTCAATTCTCAATCCTCAATCCTCAGTCCTCAGACCTCAAACCTCAATCCTCAACACTCAGCCCTCATCGTCAATCCTCAAACCTCAATCCTCAATCCTCAATCGTCAATCCTCAATCCTCAATCTTCAATCCACAATACTCAACCTTCAAACCTCAATCCTCAATCCTCAATACTCAATATTCAATCCTCAATACTCATCTTTCAATACTCAATCCGCAATCATCAATCCTCAATCCTGAATCCTCACACATCAAGCCTCAGTCTTCAATACTCAATCGTCAATCCTCAGTCCTCAATCCTCAAACTTCAATCCTCGTACCTCAAACCTCAATCCTCAACCCTCAGCCCTCATCCTCAATCCTCAATCCTTATTCCTCAGTCCTCCACATTCAATCCTCAATACTCAATTATCAATCCTCAATCCTCAATCCTCATTCTTCAATCCTAAATCCTCAATCATCAATCCTCAATCTTCAATACTCAATCCTCAATCCTCAATCCTGAATCCTCAATACTAAACCATCAATCCTCAATTCTCAATACTCAATAGAAGATCCTAAATTCTCAGCATTCAATACTCAAACCTCAAACCTCAAACCTCAGCCATCATCCTCAATCCTCAATCCTCAATTATCAATCCTCAACCTTCAATCCTCAACCTTCAACCCTCAATCCTCAATCCTCAATCGTCAATCCGCAATCCTCAATCCTCAGTCATCAATCCTCAACCTTCAATACTCAACCCTCAATCATCAATCATCAATCCTCAATCCTCAATCCTCATTCCTCAAACCACAATCCTCAACCGTCAGTCCTCGTCCTCAATCCTCAACCCTCAATCCTCAGTCCTCAATTCTCAGTCCTCAGTCAGCAATCCTCAACCTTCAATACTCAATCCTCAATCCTCAATCCTCAAACCTCAATCCTCAATCCTCAATCTTCAATCCTCAATACTCAACTTTCAATCCCCAATCCTCAATCCTCAATCCTCAATCCTCATTCTTCAATCCTCAATACCCAATCCTCAATCTTCAATCCTCAATCCTCAATCCTCAATCCTCAATCCTCAATCCTCAATCTTCAATCCTCAATACTCAACTTTCAATCCTCAATCCTCAATCCTCAATCCTCAATACTCATTCTTCAGTCCTCAATACCCAATCCTCAATTTTCAATCCTCAATCCTCAATCCTCAATCCTCAATCCTCAATCCTCAATCCTCAATCCTCAAGCCTCATCCTTCAATCCTCAATACCCAATCCTCAATCTTGAGTACTCAATCCTCAATCCTCAATTCTCAATCCTCAATCCTCAGTCCTCAGTCCTCAAACCTCAATCCTCGACGGACAGCTCTCATCCTCAATCCTCAATCCTCAATCCTCAATCCTCAATCCTCAATCTCCAATTCTCAATAATCAATCTTCAATCCTCAAACCTTAGTCCTCAAACCTCAATTCTGAATCCTCAATCCTAAATCCTCAATCATCAATCCTCAATCCTCAATACTCAATCTTCAATACTCAATCCTCAATCCTCAATCCTGTATCCTCAATACTAAATCATCAATCCTCAATTCTCAGTACTCAATAGAACATCCTGAATTCTCAGGATTCAATACTCAAACATCAAACCTCAAACCTCAGCCATCATCCTCAATCCTCAGTCCTTAATCCTCAATCCTCAACCCTCAATCCTCAGTCTTCAATCCTCAATACTCAATCTTCAATCCTCAATCCTCAATTCTCGATCGTCAATACTCAATCCTCAATCGTCAATCCTCAATCCTCAATCCTCAATCTTCAATCCTCAATCCTCAATCCACAACCCTCAATCCTCAACCTTCAATCCTCAATACTCAATCTTCATTCCTCAATCCTCAATCCTCAATCCTCAATCCTCAATCCTCAATCCTCAATATTCAACACAAAACCCTCAACCATCAATCCTCAATACTCAACAATCAATCCTCAATTCTCAATACTCAATAGAATACCCTGAATTCTCATCGTTCAATACTCAATCCACAAAAATCAATAATCAAACATCAACCCTCAAACATCAATTCTCAACACTCAATCCTCAACACTCAGTCCTCTCTCCTCAATCCTCCATCCTCAATCCTCAATCCTCAATCCTCAACCTTCAATCCTCAATACTCAATCCTCAATCGTGAATCCTCAGTCCTCAAAACTCAATTCTGAATCCTCAATCCTGAGTTCTCAATCTTCAGCCCTCAGTCCTCAACAATCAGCTGTCAATCCTCAATCCTCAGTATAATATTCCCAATTCACAGTTTTCAATACTCAATACTCAATCTGCAATCTTCAAATCTCTACCCACAATCATCAATACCCATCACTCAACCCTCAACACTCAGTCCTCAATGTTCAATCCTCAATCCTCAATTGTGAATCCTCGATCCTCAATACTGAATCTTCAATCCTCAATCCTCAATCCTCTATCCTCAATCCTCAATCCTGAATATTCAATCCTCAGTCCCCAATCCTCAATCCTCAATCCTCAATCCTCAATCCTCAATCCTCAATTCTCAATCCTCAATCCTCAGTCCTCAGACCTCAAACCTCAATCCTCAACACTCAGCCCTCATCGTCAATCCTCAAACCTCAATCCTCAATCCTCAATCGTCAATCCTCAATCCTCAATCTTCAATCCACAATACTCAACCTTCAAACCTCAATCCTCAATCCTCAATACTCAATATTCAATCCTCAATACTCATCTTTCAATACTCAATCCGCAATCATCAATCCTCAATCCTGAATCCTCACACATCAAGCCTCAGTCTTCAATACTCAATCGTCAATCCTCAGTCCTCAATCCTCAAACATCAATCCTCGTACCTCAAACCTCAATCCTCAACCCTCAGCCCTCATCCTCAATCCTCAATCCTTATTCCTCAGTCCTCCACATTCAATCCTCAATACTCAATTATCAATCCTCAATCCTCAATCCTCATTCTTCAATCCTAAATCCTCAATCATCAATCCTCAATCTTCAATACTCAATCCTCAATCCTCAATCCTGAATCCTCAATACTAAACCATCAATCCTCAATTCTCAATACTCAATAGAACATCCTAAATTCTCAGCATTCAATACTCAAACCTCAAACCTCAAACCTCAGCCATCATCCTCAATCCTCAATCCTCAATTATCAATCCTCAACCTTTAATCCTCAACCTTCAACCCTCAATCCTCAATCCTCAATCGTCAATCCGCAATCCTCAATCCTCAGTCATCAATCCTCAACCTTCAATACTCAACCCTCAATCATCAATCATCAATCCTCAATCCTCAATCCTCATTCCTCAAACCACAATCCTCAACCGTCAGTCCTCGTCCTGAATCCTCAACCCTCAATCCTCAGTCCTCAATTCTCAGTCCTCAGTCAGCAATCCTCAACCTTCAATACTCAATCCTCAATCCTCAATCCTCAAACCTCAATCCTCAATCCTCAATCTTCAATCCTCAATACTCAACTTTCAATCCTCAATCCTCAATCCTCAATCCTCAATCCTCATTCTTCAATCCTCAATACCCAATCCTCAATCTTCAATCCTCAATCCTCAATCCTCAATCCTCAATCCTCAATCCTCAATCTTCAATCCTCAATACTCAACTTTCAATCCTCAATCCTCAATCCTCAATCCTCAATACTCATTCTTCAGTCCTCAATACCCAATCCTCAATTTTCAATCCTCAATCCTCAATCCTCAATCCTCAATCCTCAATCCTCAATCCTCAAGCCTCATCCTTCAATCCTCAATACCCAATCCTCAATCTTGAGTACTCAATCCTCAATCCTCAATTCTCAATCCTCAATCCTCAGTCCTCAGTCCTCAAACCTCAATCCTCGACGGACAGCTCTCATCCTCAATCCTCAATCCTCAATCCTCAATCCTCAATCCTCAATCTCCAATTCTCAATAATCAAGCTTCAATCCTCAAACCTTAGTCCTCAAACCTCAATTCTGAATCCTCAATCCTAAATCCTCAATCATCAATCCTCAATCCTCAATACTCAATCTTCAATACTCAATCCTCAATCCTCAATCCTGTATCCTCAATACTAAATCATCAATCCTCAATTCTCAGTACTCAATAGAACATCCTGAATTCTCAGGATTCAATACTCAAACATCAAACCTCAAACCTCAGCCATCATCCTCAATCCTCAGTCCTTAATCCTCAATCCTCAACCCTCAATCCTCAGTCTTCAATCCTCAATACTCAATCTTCAATCCTCAATCCACAATTCTCGATCGTCAATACTCAATCCTCAATCGTCAATCCTCAATCCCCAATCCTCAATCTTCAATCCTCAATCCTCAATCCACAACCCTCAATCCTCAACCTTCAATCCTCAATACTCAATCTTCATTCCTCAATCCTCAATCCTCAATCCTCAATCCTCAATCCTCAATCCTCAATATTCAACACAAAACCCTCAACCATCAATCCTCAATACTCAACAATCAATCCTCAATTCTCAATACTCAATAGAATACCCTGAATTCTCATCGTTCAATACTCAATCCACAAAAATCAATAATCAAACATCAACCCTCAAACATCAATTCTCAACACTCAATCCTCAACACTCAGTCCTCTCTCCTCAATCCTCCATCCTCAATCCTCAATCCTCAACCTTCAATCCTCAATACTCAATCCTCAATCGTGAATCCTCAGTCCTCAAAACTCAATTCTGAATCCTCAATCCTGAGTTCTCAATCTTCAGCCCTCAGTCCTCAACAATCAGCTGTCAATCCTCAATCCTCAGTATAATATTCCCAATTCACAGTTTTCAATACTCAATACTCAATCTGCAATCTTCAAATCTCTACCCACAATCATCAATACCCATCACTCAACCCTCAACACTCAGTCCTCAATGTTCAATCCTCAATCCTCAATTGTGAATCCTCGATCCTCAATACTGAATCTTCAATCCTCAATCCTCAATCCTCTATCCTCAATCCTCAATCCTGAATATTCAATCCTCAGTCCCCAATCCTCAATCCTCAATCCTCAATCCTCAATCCTCAATCCTCAATTCTCAATCCTCAATCCTCAGTCCTCAGACCTCAAACCTCAATCCTCAACACTCAGCCCTCATCGTCAATCTTCAAACCTCAATCCTCAATCCTCAATCCTCAATCCTCAATCCTCTATCCTCAATCCTCAATCCTGAATATTCAATCCTCAGTCCCCAATCCTCAATCCTCAATCCTCAATCCTCAATCCTCAATCCTCAATTCTCAATCCTCAATCCTCAGTCCTCAGACCTCAAACCTCAATCCTCAACACTCAGCCCTCATCGTCAATACTCAAACCTCAATCCTCAATCCTCAATCGTCAATCCTCAATCCTCAATCTTCAATCCACAATACTCAACCTTCAAACCTCAATCCTCAATCCTCAATACTCAATATTCAATCCTCAATACTCATCTTTCAATACTCAATCCGCAATCATCAATCCTCAATCCTGAATCCTCACACATCAAGCCTCAGTCTTCAATACTCAATCGTCAATCCTCAGTCCTCAATCCTCAAACTTCAATCCTCAGTAATCAATATTCAATCCTAGATCCTCATTCCCCAACCCTCAATCCTTAATCCTCAATCTTCAATCCTCAATCCCCAGTCCTCAATCTTCAATCCTCAATGCTGCATCCTCAATCTTCTATCATCAGTCCTCAGTCCTCAACCCTCAATCCTCAAACCTCAATCCTCAACCGTCAGTCCTCGTCCTCAACCCTCAACCCTCAATACTCAATCCTCAATCTTCAATCATCAATACTCAATCTTCAACCCTCAATACTCAATCTTCAATCCCCAATCATCAATACTCAATCCTCAATCCTCAATACTCAACCATCAATCCTCAATTCTCAATACTCAATAGAATATCCTGAATTCTCAGGATTCAATTCTCAAACCTCAAACCTCAAACCTCAGCCCTCATCCTCAATCCTCAATACTCAATCCTCAATCCTCAACTCTCAATCCTCAACACTCAATCTTCAATCCTCAATCCTCAATCCTCAATCCTCAATCCTCAATCCTGAATCTTCAATCCTGAGTCCCCAATCCTTAATCCTCAATCCTAAATCCCCAGTCCTCAATCTTCAATCCTCAATGCTCCATCCTCAATCCTCTATCATCAGTCCTCAGTCCTCAACCCTCAATCCTCAAACCTCAATCCTCAACCGTCAGTCCTCGTCCTCAACCCTCAACCCTCAATACTCAATCCTCAATCTTCAATTATCAATACTCAATCTTCAACCCTCAATACTCAATCTTCAATCCCCAATCATCAATCCTCAATCCTCAATACTCATTCTTCAATCCTCAATACCCAATCCTCTATCTTCAATCCTTAATCCTCAATCCCCAATTCTCAATCCTCAGTCCTCAGTCCTCAGTCCTAAAACCTCAACCCTCCACCATCAACCCTCATCCTCAATCCTCAATCCTCATTCCTCAATCGTCAACCTTCAATCCTCAATTCTCAATCATCAATCCTCAATCCTCAAACCTCTTCCTCAATCCTCAATCCTCAATCATCAATCCTCAATCCTCAATCTTCAATCATCAATACTCAACCTTCAATCCTCAATCCTCAATCCTCAATCCTCATTCCTCGGACCTCAAACCTCAATCCTCAATCATTAATACTCAATCGTCAATCCTCAATCCCCAGTCCTCAATCTTCAATCCTCAATGCTCAATCCTCAATCCTCAATGCTCAGTCCTCAATCCTCTATCCTCAATCCTCAATCCTCAATCTTCAATCCTCAATACTCAACCTTCAACCCTCAATCCTCAATTCTCAATCGTCAATACTCAATCCTCAATCGTCAGTCCTCAATCCCCAATCCTCAATCTTCAATCCTCAATGCTCAATCCTCAATCCTCAATCCTCAGTCCTCAATCCTCAATCCTCAATCCCCAATACTCAATATTCAATCCTCAATCCTCAATCCTCAATACTCAATCCTCAATCTTCAATCCTCAATCCTCAATCCTCAATCCTCAATCCTCAACCCTCAATCCTGAATCTTCAATCCTCAATACTCAATCTTCAATCCTCAATACTCATTCCTCAATCCTCAATATTCAATCCTCAATACTCAATCTTCAATCCTCAATCCGCAATCATCAATCCTCAATCCTCAATCCTCAGTCATCAATCCTCAAACCTCTATCCTCAATCCTCAATCGTCAATTCTCAATCCTCAATACTCAATCTTCAGTACTCAATCCTCAATCCTCAATTATGAATCCTCAATACTCAACCATCAACCCTCAATTCTCAATACTCAATAGAATATCCTGAATTCTCAGGGTTCAATACACAAACCTCAAACCTCAAACCTCAGACCTCGTCCTCAATCCTCAATACTCAATCCTCAATCCTCAACCCTCAATCCTCAACACTCAATCTTCAATCCTCAATAATCAATCCTCAATCCTCAATCCTCAATTCTCAGTCCTCAGTCAGCAATCCTCAACCTTCAATACTCAATACTCAACTTTCAATCCTCAATCCTCAATCCTCAATCCTCAATCCCCATTCTTCAATCTTCAAATCTCAATCCACAAACATCAATTCCCATCACTCAAACCTCAACACTAAGTCCTCAATCTTCAATCCTCAACCCTCAATCCTCAACCTTCAATCTTCAATACTCAATCTTCAATCCTCAATCCTCAATTCCGATTCCTAAATACTCAGTCCTCAATCGTCAATCCTCAATCCCCAATCCTCAACCTTCAATCCTCAATCCTCAATCCTCAATCCTCAATCCTCAATCTTCAATCCTCAATTCTCAATACTCAGTAGAATATCCTGAATTCTCGGTTTTCAATACTCAATCCTCAATCATCAATCTTCAAATCTCCATCCACAAACATCAATTCTCATCTCTCAACCCTCAACACACAGTCCTCAATCTTCAATCCTCAATCCTCAATCCTCAATCTTCAATCCTCAATACTCAACCTTCAATCCTCAATCCTCAATTCTCGATCCTCAATCCTCAATACTCAATCGTCAATCCCCAATCCCCAATCCTCAACCTTCAATCCTCAATCCTCAATCCTCAATCCTCAATCCTCAATTCTCAATCTTCAATCCCCAATACTCAATCTTCAACCCTCAATCCTCAATCCTCAATCCTCAATCCTCATTCTTCAATCCTCAATACCCAATCCTCAATCTTCAATCCTCAATGCTCAATCCTCAATTCTCAATCAGCAATCCCCAATCCTCAGACCTCAAACATCAGTACTCAACCCTGAGTCCTCGTCGTCAGTCCACAACCCTCAATCCTCAATCCTCAATCTTCAATCCTCAATACTCAATTTTCAATCCTCAATCCTCAATCCTCAATCCTCAATCCTCAATCCTCAATCTTCATTCCTCAATACCCAATCCCCAATGTTCAATCCGCAATACCCAATCTTCAATGCTCAGTCGTCAATCCTCAATCCTCAATCATCAATCCTCAATCTTCAATACTCAATCCTCAATCCTCAATCCTCAATCCTCGATCCTCAATCCTCAATCCTCAATCTTCAATCCTCAATACTCAATCATCAATCCTCAATCCTCAATCCTCAATCCTCAACCCTCAATCGTCAGTCTTCAAACCTCAATACTCAATCTTCAATCCTCAATCCTCAACCCTCAATCCTCAATCCTCGTTCTTCAATCCTCAATACCCAATCCTCAATCTTCAACACTCTATCCTCAATCCTCAATTCTCAATCCTCAATCCTCAGTCCTCAGTACTCAAACCTCAATACTCAACCCTCAGCCCTCATCCTCAATCCGCAATCCTCAATCCTCAATCCTCAATCTTCAATCCTCGATACTCAATCTTCAATCCTCAATCCTCAGTTCTCAAACCTCAATTCTGAATCCTCAATCCTGATTCCTCAATCTTCAGCCCTCAGTCCTCAACAATCAGTTGTCAACCCTGAATCCTCAATAGAATATCCTCAGTTCACAGTTTTCAATACTCAATACTCAATCTGCAATCTTCAAACCTCCATCCACAAACATCAATTCTCATCACTCAACCCTCAACACACAGTCCTCAATGTTCAATCCTCCATCCTCAATCCACAATCCTCAATCGTCAATTTTCAATCCTCAATCTCCAGTCCTCAATCTTCAATCGTCAGTGCTCAATCCTCAATCCTCAATCCTCAGTCATCAATCCTCAATCCTCAATCCTCAAACCTCAATCCTCAACCGTCAGTCCTCGTCCTCAATCCACAACACTCAATCCTCAATACTCAATCTTCAATCATCAATACTCAATATTCAATCCTCAATCTTCAATCCTCAATCCTCAATCCTCAATCCTCAAGCCTCAATATTCAACACACAACCCTCAACCACCAATCCTCAATACTCAACCATCAATCCTCAATTCTCAATACTCAATAGAGTATCCTGAATTCTCATGGTTCAATTCTCAATCCACAATATTCAATAATCAAATCTGAATCCTCAAACATCAATTCTCAACACTCAATCCTCAACACTCAGTCCTCTGTCTTCAATCCTCCATCCTCAACCCACAATCCTCAAGCGTCAATCCTCAATCCTCAATCCTCAACACTCAATGCTCAGTCCTCAAACCTCAATCCCGAATCCTCAATCCTGAATCCTCAATCTTTAGCCCTCAGTCCTCAACAATCAATTGTCAATCCTCAATCCTCAATAGAATATCCTCAATTCACAGTTTTCAATACTCAATCCCCATTCTTCGATCTTCAAATCTCAATCCACAAACATCAATTCCGATCACTCAACCCTCAACACTAAGTCCTCAATCTTCAATCCTCAACCCTCTATCCTCAACCTTCAATCCTCAATACTCAATCTTCAATCCTCAATCCTCAATCCTGAATCCTCAATACTCAATCCTCAATCGTCAATCCTCAATCCCCAATCCTCAATCTTCAATCCTCAATCCTCAATCCTCAATCCTCAGGCCTCAATCCTCAATCCTCAGCCCTCAATCCTCAATCTTCAATCCTCAATACTCAATCTTCAATCCTCAATCCTTAATTCTCGATCGTCAATACTCAATCCTCAATCGTCAATCCTCAATCCCCAATCCTCAATCTTCAATCCTCAATCCCCAATACCCAATCCTCAATCTTCAATCCTCAGTCCTCAATCTTCAATTCTCAATACTCAATCCTTAATAATCAATCTTCAATCCTCAATCCTCAGTCCTCAAACCTCAATTGTGAATCCTTAATCCTGAATCCTCAATCCTCAAACCTCAGTCCTCATCCTCAATTCTCAGTACTCAACCCTCAATCCTCAAACCACAATCCTCAACTGTCAGTCCTCGTCCTCAATCCTCAACCCTCAATACTCAATCCTCAATCTTCAATCATCAATACTCAATCTTCAATCCTCAATCCTCAATCCTCATTCCTCAAACCTCAATCCTCAACCCTCAGTCCTTATCCGCAATTCTCAATTCTCAATACTCAGTCCTCAATCCTCAATCTTCAATCCTCAATAATCAATTTCCAATCCTAGATCCTCAATCCCCAATCCTCAATCCTTAATCCTCAATTTTCCAATCCTCAATACTCAATCTTCAATCCTCAATACTCAATCTTCAATCCTCAATACTCAATCTTCAATCCTCAATTCTCGATCGTCAATACTCAATCCTCAATCGTCAATCCTCAATCCCCAATCCTCAATCTTCAATCCTCAATGCTCAATCCACAACCCTCAATCCTCAACCTTCAATCCTCAATACTCAATCTTCAATCCTCAATCCTCAATCCTCAATCCTCAATCCTCAATCCTCAATACTCAATCGTCAATCGTCAATCCTCAATCCCCAATCCTCAATCTTCAATCCTCAATCCCCAATCCTTAATCCACAAACCTCAATCTTCAATCCACAGTAGTCAATCTTCAATCCTTAATCATCAATCCTCAATCCTCAATCCTCAATAGAACATCCCGAATTCTCAGGATTCAATACTCAAACATCAAACCTCAAACCTCAGCCATCATCCTCAATCCTCAGTCCTTAATCCTCAATCCTCAACCCTCAATCCTCAATCTTCAATCCTCAATACTCAATCTTCAATCCTCAATCCTCAATTCTCGATCGTCAATACTCAATCCTCAATCGTCAATCCTCAATCCCCAATCCTCAATCTTCAATCCTCAATCGTCAATCCACAACCCTCAATCCTCAACCTTCAATCCTCAATACTCAATCTTCATTCCTCAATCCTCAATCCTCAATCCTCAATCCTCAATCCTCAATCCTCAATATTCAACACAAAACCCTCAACCATCAATCCTCAATACTCAACAATCAATCCTCAATTCTCAATACTCAATAGAATACCCTGAGTTCTCATCGTTCAATACTCAATCCACAAAAATCAATAATCAAACATCAACCCTCAAACATCAATTCTCAACACTCAATCCCCAACACTCAGACCTCTCTCCTCAATCCTCCATCCTCAATCCTCAATCCTCAACCTTCAATCCTCAATACTCAATCTTCAATCGTGAATCCTCAGTCCTCAAACCTCATTCCTCAAACATCAATCCTGAAACCTCAGTCCTCATTCTCAATTCTCAATTCTCAATCCTCAATCCTCAATCCTCAACCCTCTATCTTCAATCCTAAATAATCAATCTCCAATACTAGATCCTGAATCCCCAATCCTCAATCCTCAATACCCAATCCTAAATCTTCAATCCTCAATCCTCAATTATCAATTCTCAATCCTCAATCCTCAATCCTCTGTCCTCAAACCTCAATCCTCAACCCTCTGTCCTCATACTCAAACCTCAACCCTCAATAATCAATCCGCAATCTTCACTGATCAGTACTCAATCTTCAATCCTCGATCCTCAATACTCAATCCTCAATCCTCAATACTCAATCCTCAGTCCTCAGTCCTCAATCTTCAATACACAATCCGCCAATCCTCAATATTCAACACACAACCCTCAACCATCAATCCTCAATACTCAACCATCAATCCAAAATTCTCAATACTCAATAGAATATCCTGAATTCTCAGTTTTCAATACTCAATCCTCAATCTTCAATCCTCAGTAATCAATATTCAATCCTAGATCCTCAATCTCCAATCCTCAATCCTTAATCCTCAATCTTCAATCCTCAATCCCCAGTCCTCAGTCTTCAATCCTCAATGCTCCATCCTCAATCCTCTATCCTCAGTCCTCAGTCCTAAACCCTCAGTCCTCAAACCTCAATCCTCAACCGTCAGTCCTCGTCCTCAACCCTCAACTCTCAATACTCAATCCTCAATCTTCAATCATCAATACTCAATCTTCAATCCTCAATACTCAATCTTCAATCCCCAATCATCAATCCTCAATCCTCGATCCTCATTCTTCAATTCTCAATACCCAATCCTCAATCTTCAATCCTTAATCCTCAATCCTCAATTCTCAATCCTCAGTCCTCAGTCCTCAGACCTAAAACCTCAACCCTCAACTATCAGCCCTCATCCTCAATCCTCAATCCTCATTCCTCGATCCTCAACCATCAATCCTCAATTCTCAATCTTCAATCCTCAATCCTCAATCCCCATCCTCAATCCTCAATCCTCAGTTATCAATCCTCAATCTTCCTTACTCAATCCTCAATCCTCAATCCTCAATCCTCAATACTCAACCATCAACCCTCAATTCTCAATACTCAACAGAATATCCTGAATTCTCAGGATTCAATACTCAAACCTCAAACCTAAAACCTCAGCCCTCATCCTCAATCCTCAATACTCAATCCTCAATCCTCAATCCTCAATCCTCAATCCTCAGTCATCAATCCTCAACCTCAATCCTCAATGCTCAATCCTCAATCCTCATTCCTCAAACATCAATCCTCAAACCTCAGTCCTCATTCTCAATTCTCAATTCTCAATCCTCAATCCTCAATCCTCAACCCTCTATCTTCAATCGTAAATAATCAATCTCCAATACTAGATCCTGAATCCCCAATCCTCAATCCTCAATACCCAATCCTAAATCTTCAATCCTCAATCCTCAATTATCAATTCTCAATCCTCAATCCTCAATCCTCTGTCCTAAAACCTCAATCCTCAACCCTCAGTCCTCATCCTCAAACCTCAACGCTCAATAATCAATCCGCAATCTTCACTCATCAATACTCAATCTTCAATCCTCAATCCTCAATACTCAATCCTCAATCCTCAACCCTCAATCCTCAATCCTCAATCTTCAATCATCAATACTGAATCTTCAATCCTCAATCCTCAATCCTCAATCCTCAATCCTCATTCCTCAATCGTCAATCCTCAATATTCAATCCTCAATACTCAATTTTCAATACTCAATCCGCCATCATCAATCATTAATCCTCAATCCTCAGTCATCAATCCTCAATCTTCAATACTCAATCGCCAATCCTCAGTCCTCAATTCTCAATCCTCAATCCTCGTACCCCAAACCTCAATCCTCAACCCTCAGTCCTCATCCTCAATTCTCAATTCTCAATCCTCAATCCTCAACCCTCAATCTTCAATCCTCAATACTCAATCTTCAATCCTCAATCCTCAATCATCAATCCTCAATATTCAATCCTCAATACTCAATTTTCAATACTCAATCCGCCATCATCAATCATCAATCCTCAATCCTCAGTCATCAATCCTCAATCTTCAATACTCAATCGTCAATCCTCAGTCCTCAATTCTCAATCCTCAATCCTCAGACCTCAAACCTCAATCCTCAACCCTCAGCCCTCATCGTCAATCCTCAAACCTCAATCCTCAAGCCTCAATCGTCAATCCTCAACATTCAATCCTCAATACTCAATACTCAATCCTCAATCGTCAATCCTCAATCCCCAATCCTCAATCTTCAATCCTCAATCCCCAATCCTCAATCCTCAAACCTCAATCTTCAATCCACAGTACTCAATCTTCAATCCTTAATCATGAATCCTCAATCCTCAATCCTCAATAGAACATCCCGAATTCTCAGGATTCAATACTCAAACATCAAACCTCAAACCTCAGCCATCATCCTCAATCCTCAGTCCTTAATCCTCAATCCTCAATCCACAGACCTCAAACATCAATACTCAACCCTCAGTCCTCGTCCTCAATCCACAACCCTCAATCCTCAATCCTCAATCATCAATCATCAATATTCAGTCTTCAATCCTCAATCCTCAATCCTCAATCCTCAATCCTCATTCCTCAAACCTCAATCCTCAACCCTCAGTCCTTATCCTCAATTCTCAATTCTCAATCCTCAATCCTCAATCCTCAATCTACAATCCTCAGTAATCAATATTCAATCCTAGATCCTCAATCTCCAATCCTCAATCCTTAATCCTCAATCTTCAATCCTCAATCCCCAGTCCTCAGTCTTCAATCCTCAATGCTCCATCCTCAATCCTCTATCCTCAGTCCTCAGTCCTCAACCCTCAGTCCTCAAACCTCAATCCTCAACCGTCAGTCCTCGTCCTCAACCCTCAACTCTCAATACTCAATCCTCAATCTTCAATCATCAATACTCAATCCTCAATCCTCAATACTCAATCTTCAATCCCCAATCATCAATCCTCAATCCTCGATCCTCATTCTTCAATCCTCAATACCCATTCCTGAATCTTCAATCCTTAATCCTCAATCCTCAATTCTCAATCCTCAGTCCTCAGTCCTCAGTCCTAAAACCTCAACCCTCAACCATCAGCCCTCATCCTCAATCCTCAATCCTCATTCCTCAATCCTTAACCTTCAATCCTCAATTCTCAATCTTCAATCCTCAATCCTCAATCCTCATCCTCAATCCTCAATCCTCAGTCATCAATCCTCAATCTTCCTTACTCAGTCCTCAATCCTCAATCCTCAATCATGAATACTCAACCATCAACCCTCAATTCTCAATACTCAACAGAATATCCTGAATTCTCAGGATTCAATACTCAAACCTCAAACCTCAAACCTCAGCCCTCATCCTCAATCCTCAATACTCAATCCTCAATCCTCAACCCTCAATCCTCAACACTCAATCTTCAATCCTCAATCCCCAATCCTCAATCGATCAATCCTCAATCCTCAGTCAACAATCCTCAACCTTCAATACTCAATCCTCAATCCTCAATCCTCAATCCTCAATCCTCAATCCTCATTCCTCAAACATCAATCCTGAAACCTCAGTCCTCATTCTCAATTCTCAATTCTCAATCCTCAATCCTCAATCCTCAACCCTCTATCTTCAATCCTAAATAATCAATCTCCAATACTAGATCCTGAATCCCCAATCCTCAATCCTCAATGCCCAATCCTAAATCTTCAATCCTCAATCCTCAATTATCAATTCTCAATCCTCAATCCTCAATCCTCTGTCCTCAAACCTCAATCCTCAACCCTCTGTCCTCATACTCAAACCTCAACCCTCAATAATCAATCCGCAATCTTCACTCATCAGTACTCAATCTTCAATCCTCGATCCTCAATACTCAATCCTCAATCCTCAATACTCAATCCTCAGTCCTCAGTCCTCAATCTTCAATACTCAATCCGCCAATCCTCAATATTCAACACACAACCCTCAACCATCAATCCTCAATACTCAACCATCAATCCAAAATTCTCAATACTCAATAGAATATCCTGAATTCTCAGTTTTCAATACTCAATCCTCAATCTTCAATCTTCAAATCTCCATTCACAAACATCAATTCTCATCACTCAACCCTCAACACTCATTCCCCAATCGTCAATCTTCAATCCTCAATCCTCAATTGTCAATCCTCAATCCTCAATCCTCAATCCTCAATCTTCAATCCTCAATACTCAATCTTCAATCCTCAATACTCAATCCTCGATCCTCAATATTCAATCCTCAGTACTCAATCTTCAGTCCTCAATCCGCAATCATCAATCCTCAATCCTCAGTTCTCAATTCTCAATCCTCAATCCTCAATCCTCAATCTTCAATCCTCAGTAATCAATATTCAATCCTAGATCCTCAATCTCCAATCCTCAATCCTTAATCCTCAATCTTCAATCCTCAATCCCCAGTCCTCAGTCTTCAATCCTCAATGCTCCATCCTCAATCCTCTATCCTCAGTCCTCAGTCCTCAACCCTCAGTCCTCAAACCTCAATCCTCAACCGTCAGTCCTCGTCCTCAACCCTCAACTCTCAATACTCAATCCTCAATCTTCAATCATCAATACTCAATCTTCAATCCTCAATACTCAATCTTCAATCCCCAATCATCAATCCTCAATCCTCGATCCTCATTCTTCAATCCTCAATACCCAATCCTCAATCTTCAATCCTTAATCCTCAATCCTCAATTCTCAATCCTCAGTCCTCAGTCCTCAGACCTAAAACCTCAACCCTCAACCATCAGCCCTCATCCTCAATCCTCAATCCTCATTCCTCAATCCTCAACCATCAATCCTCAATTCTCAATCTTCAATCCTCAATCCTCAATCCTCATCCTCAATCCTCAATCCTCAGTTATCAATCCTCAATCTTCCTTACTCAATCCTCAATCCTCAATCCTCAATCCTCAATACTCAACCATCAACACTCAATTCTCAATACTCAACAGAATATCCTGAATTCTCAGGATTCAATACTCAAACCTCAAACCTAAAACCTCAGCCCTCATCCTCAATCCTCAATACTCAATCCTCAATCCTCAACCCTCAATCCTCAACACTCAATCTTCAATCCTCAATCCTCAATCCTCAATCCTCAATCCTCAATCCTCAGTCATCAATCCTCAACCTTCAATACTCAATCCTCAATCCTCAATCCTCAATGCTCAATCCTCAATCCTCATTCCTCAAACATCAATCCTCAAACCTCAGTCCTCATTCTCAATTCTCAATTCTCAATCCTCAATCCTCAATCCTCAACCCTCTATCTTCAATCCTAAATAATCAATCTCCAATACTAGATCCTGAATCCCCAATCCTCAATCCTCAATACCCAATCCTAAATCTTCAATCCTCAATCCTCAATTATCAATTCTCAATCCTCAATTCTCAATCCTCTGTCCTAAAACCTCAATCCTCAACCCTCAGTCCTCATCCTCAAACCTCAACCCTCAATAATCAATCCGCAATCTTCACTCATCAATACTCAATCTTCAATCCTCAATCCTCAATACTCAATCCTCAATCCTCAACCCTCAATCCTCAATCCTCAATCTTCAATCATCAATACTGAATCTTCAATCCTCAATCCTCAATCTTCAAACATCAATACTCAATCTTCAATCCTCAACACTCAATCCTCAATCCTCATTCCTCAAACCTCAATCCTCAACCCTCAGTCCTTATCCTCAATTCTCAATTCTCAATCCTCAATCATCAATCCTCAATCTTCGATCCTCTATAATCAATTTTCAATCCTAGATCCTCAATCCCCAATCCTCAATCTTTAATCCTCAATTTTCAATCCTCAATACTCAATCTTCAATCCTCAGTCCTCAGTCCTCAATCCTCAATTCTGAATTCTCAATCCTGAATCCTCAATGTTCAGCCATCAGTCCTCAACAATCAGCTGTCAATTCTCAATTCTCAATAGAATATCATCAATTCACAGTTTTCAATACTCAATGCTCAATCTGCAATCTTCAAATATCTATACACAAACATCAATCCTCATCACACAACACTCAACACTCAGTCCACAATCCTCAATCTTCAATCCTCAATCCTCAATCCTCAATCCTCAATCCTCAATCTTCAACCATCAATACTCATTCATCAGTCCTCAATTCTCAATCCTCAATCCTCAATTCTCAATACTCAATCGTCAGCCTTCAATCCTCAATACTCAATATTCAATCCACAATCCTGGATCCTCAATCCTCAATCCTCATTCTTCAATCCTCAATACCCGATCCTCAACCTTCAATACTCAATCCTCAATCCTCAATTCTCAATACTCAATCCTCAGACCTCAGTCCTCAAACCTCAATCCTCAACCCTCAGCCCTCATCCTCAATCCTCAATCCTCAACCTCAATCCTCAATCTTCAATCCTCAATACCCAATCCTAAATCTTCAATCCTCAATCCTCAATCCTCAATCTTCAATCCTCAATACTCAATCTTCAATCCTCAATACTCAATATTCAATCCTCAATACTCAATCTTCAGTCCTCAATCCGCAATCATCAATCCACAATCCTCAATCCTCAGTCATCAATCCTCAAACTTCAGTCCTCATCCTCAATTCTCAATCCTCAACCCTCAATCCTCAAACCACAATCCTCAACTGTCAGTCCTCGTCCTCAATCCTCAGCCCTCAGTCCTCAATCCTCAATCTTCAATCATCAATACTCAATCTTCAATCCTCAACACTCAATCCTCAATCCTCATTCCTCAAACCTCAATCCTCAACCCTCAGTCCTTATCCTCAATTCTCAATTCTCAATCCTCAATCCTCAATCCTCAATCTTCGATCCTCTATAATCAATTTTCAATCCTAGATCCTCAATCCCCAATCCTCAATCCTTAATCCTCAATTTTCAATCCTCAATACTCAATCTTCAATCCTCAGTCCTCAGTCCTCAATCCTCAATTCTGAATTCTCAATCCTGAATACTCAATCTTCAGCCCTCAGTCCTCAACAATCAGCTGTCAATTCTCTATCCTCAATAGAATATCATCATTTCACAGTTTTCAATACTCAATGCTCAATCTGCAATCTTCAAATATCTATACACAAACATCAATCCTCATCACACAACCCTCAACACTCAGTCCACAATCCTCAATCTTCAATCCTCAATCCTCAATCCTCAATCCTCAATCCTCAATCTTCAACCATCAATACTCATTCATCAGTCCTCAATTCTCAATCCTCAATCCTCAATCCTCAATACTCAATCGTCAGTCTTCAATCCTCAATACTCAATATTCAATCCACAATCCTGGATCCTCAATCCTCAATCCTCATTCTTCAATCCTCAATACCCAATCCTCAACCTTCAATACTCAATCTTCAATCTTCAATCCTCAGTCCTCAAACCTCAATTCTGAATCCTCAATACTGAATCCTCAACCTACAGCCCTCAGTCCTCAACAATCAGTTGTCAATCCTCAATCCTCAGTATAATGTCCTCAATTCACAGTTTTCAATACTCAATACTCAATCTGCAATCTTCAAATCTCTATCCACAGTCATCAATTCTCATCACTCAACCCTCAACACTCAGTCCTCAATGTTCAATCCTCAATCCCCAATTCTCAATCCTCGATCCTCAATGCTGAATCTTCAATCCTCAATCCTCAATCCTCAATCCTCAATCCTCAATCCTGAATATTCAATCCTCAGTCCCCAATCCTCAATCCTCAATCCTCAATCCTCATTCTTCAATCCTCAATACCCAATCCTCAATCTTCAATCCACAATACTCAATCCACAATCCTCAATCTTCAATACTCAATCGTCAATCCTCAGTCCTCAATCCTCAATCCTCAATCCTCAATCCTCATTCTTCAATCCTCAATACCCAATCCTCAATCTTCAATCCTCAAACCTCAATAACCCATTCTCAATCCTCAATCCTCAGTCGTCAGTCCTCAAACCACAATCCTCAACCCTCAGCCCTCATCCTCAATCCTCAATCCTTACTCCTCAGTCCTCAACCATCAATCCTCAATACTCAATTTTCAATCCTCAATCCTCAATCCTCAATCCTCAATCCTCAATGCTAAATCCTCAATCATCAATACTCAATCTTCAATACTCAATCCTCAATCCTCAATCCTGAATCCTCAATACTAAAGCATCAATACTCAATTCTCAATACTCAAAAGAACATCCTGAATTCTCAGGATCCAATACTCAAACCTCAAACCTCAAACCTCAGCCATCATCCTCAATCCTCAATCCTCAATCATTAATCCTCAATATTCAATCCTCAATACTCAATTTTCAATACTCAATCCGCCATCATCAATCATCAATCCTCAATCCTCAGTCATCAATCCTCAATCTTCAATACTCAATCGTCAATCCTCAGTCCTCAATTCTCAATCCTCAATCCTCAGACCTCAAACCTCAATCCTCAACCCTCAGCCCTCATCGTCAATCCTCAAACCTCAATCCTCAAGCCTCAATCGTCAATCCTCACCATTCAATCCTCAATACTCAATCTTCAATCCTCAATACTCAATCTTCAATCCTCAATACTCAATCTTCAATCCTCAATTCTCGATCGTCAATACTCAATCCTCAATCGTCAATCCTCAATCCCCAATCTTCAATCTTCAATCCTCAATCCTCAATCCACAACCCTCAATCCTCAACCTTCAATCCTCAATACTCAATCTTCAATCCTCAATCCTCAATCCTCAATCCTCAATCCTCAATCCTCAATACTCAATCCTCAATCGTCAATCCTCAATCCCCAATCCTCAATTTTCAATCCTCAATCCCCAATCCTCAATCCTCAAACCTCAATCTTCAATCCACAGTACTCAATCTTCAATCCTTAATCATCAATCCTCAATCCTCAATCCTCAATAGAACATCCCGAATTCTCAGGATTCAATACTCAAACATCAAACATCAAACCTCAGCCATCATCCTCAATCCTCAGTCCTTAATCCTCAATCCTCAATCCTCAGACCTCAAACATCAATACTCAACCCTCAGTCCTCGTCCTCAATCCACAACCCTCAATCCTCAATCCTCAATCATCAATCATCAATATTCAGTCTTCTATCCTCAATCCTCAATCCTCAATCCTCAATCCTCAGTCCTCAGACCTCAAACCTCAATCCTCAACCCTCAGCCCTCATCGTCAATCCTCAAACCTCAATCCTCAATCCTCAATCGTCAATCCTCAATATTCAATCCTCAATACTCAATTTTCAATACTCAATCCGCCATCATCAATCATCAATCCTCAATCCTCAGTCATCAATCCTCAATCTTCAATACTCAATCGTCAATCCTCAGTCCTCATCCTCAATTCTCAATTCTCAATCCTCAATCCTCAACACTCAATCTTCAATCCTCAATACTCAATCTTCAATCCTCAATCCTCAATCATCAATCCTCAATATTCAATCCTCAATACTCAATTTTCAATACTCAATCCGCCATCATCAATCATCAATCCTCAATCCTCAGTCATCAATCCTCAATCTTCAATACTCAATCGTCAATCCTCAGTCCTCAATTCTCAATCCTCAATCCTCAGACCTCAAACCTCAATCCTCAACCCTCAGCCCTCATCGTCAATCCTCAAACCTCAATCCTCAAGCCTCAATCGTCAATCCTCAACATTCAATCCTCAATACTCAATCTTCAATCCTCAATCCTCAATCCTGAATCTTCAATCCTCAGTCCCCAATCCTCAATCCTCAATCCTCAATCCTCATTCTTCGATCCTCAATAACCAATCCTCAATCTTCAATCCTCAATCCTCAATACTCAATTCTCAATCCTCAATCCTCAGTCCTCAGACCTCAAACCTCAATCCTCAACCCTCAGCCCTCATCGTCAATCCTCAAACCTCTATCCTCAATCCTCAATCGTCAATTCTCAATCCTCAATCTTCAATCCTCAATACTCAATCTTCAGTACTCAATCCTCAATCCTCAATTATGAATCCTCAATACTCAACCATCAACCCTCAATTCTCAATACTCAATAGAATATCCTGAATTCTCAGGGTTCAATACACAAACCTCAAACCTCAAACCTCAGACCTCATCCTCAATCCTCAATACTCAATCCTCAATCCTCAACCCTCAATCCTCAACACTCAATCTTCGATCCTCAATAATCAATCCTCAATCCTCAATCCTCAATTCTCAGTCCTCAGTCAGCAATCCTCAACCTTCAATACTCAATCCTCAATCCTCAATCCTCCAACCTCAATCCTCAATCCTCAATATTCAATCCTCAATACTCAACTTTCAATCCTCAATCCTCAATCCTCAATCCTCAATCCTCATTCTTCAATACTCAATCCTCAATCCTCAATCCTGAATCCTCAATAATAAAGCATCAATACTCAATTCGCAATACTCAAAAGAACATCCTGAATTCTCAGGATTCAATACTCAAACCACAAACCTCAAACATCAGCCATCATCCTCAATCCTCAATCCTCAATCGTCAATCCTCAACCTTCAATCCTCAACACTCAACCTTCAACCCTCAATCCTCAATCCTCAATCGTCAATCCGCAATCCTCAATCCTCAGTCATCAATCCTCAACCTTCAATACTCAATCCTCAATCCTCAATCCTCAATCCCCAATCCTCAATCCTCATTCCTCAAACCTCAATCCTCAAACCTCAGTCCTCATCCTCAATTCTCAATCCTCAATCCTCAATCCTCAAGCCACAATCATCAACCGTCAGTCCTCGTCCTCAATCCTCAACCCTCAATCCTCAATCCTCAATCTTCAATCATCAATACTCAACCTTCAATCCTCAATCCTCAATCCTCAATCCTCATTCCTCGGACCTCAAACCTCAATCCTCAATCATTAATCCTCAATCGTCAATCCTCAATCCCCAGTCCTCAATCTTCAATCCTCAATGCTCAATGCTCAATCCTCAATCCTCAGTCCTCAATCCTCTATCCTCAATCCTCAATCCTCAATCTTCAATCCTCAATACTCAACCTTCAACCCTCAATCCTCAATTCTCAATCGTCAATACTCAATCCTCAATCGTCAGTCCTCAATCCCCAATCCTCAATCTTCAATCCTCAATGCTCAATCCTCAATCCTCAATCCTCAGTCCTCAATCCTCAATCCTCAATCCCCAATCCTCAATATTCAATCCTCAATCCTCAATCCTCAATACTCAATCCTCAATCTTCAATCCTCAATCCTCAATCCTCAATCCTCAATCCTCAACCCTCAATCCTCAATCTTCAATCCTCAATACTCAATCTTCAATCCTCAATACTCATTCCTCAATCCTCAATATTCAATCCTCAATACTCAATCTTCAATCCTCAATCCGCAATCATCAATCCTCAATCCTCAATCCTCAGTCATCAATCCTCAAACCTCAGTCCTCATCCTCAATTCTCAATCCTCAACCCTCAATCCGCAAACCACAATCCTCTACTGTCGGTCCTCATCCTCAATCATCAACCCTCAATCCTCAATCCTCAATCTTCAATCATCAATTCTCAACCTTCAATCCTCAATCCTCAATCCTCATTCCTCAAACCTCAATCCTCAACCCTCAGTCCTTATCCTCAATTCTCAATTCTCAATCCTCAATCCTCAATCCTCAATCTTCAATCCTCAATAATCAATTTTCAATCCTAGATCCTCAATCCCCAATCCTCAATCCTTAATCCCCAGTTTTCCATCCTCAATACTCAATCTTCAATCCTCAGTCCTCAGTCCTCAATCCTCAATTCTGAATTCTCAATCCTGAATCCTCAATCATCAGCCATCAGTCCTCATCCTCAATTCTCAATTCTCAATCCTCAATCCTCAACACTCAATCTTCAATCCTCAATACTCAATCTTCAATCCTCAATCCTCAATCATCAATCCTCAATATTCAATCCTCAATACTCAATTTTCAATACTCAATCCGCCATCATCAATCATCAATCCTCAATCCTCAGTCATCAATCCTCAATCTTCAATACCCAATCGTCAATCCTCAGTCCTCAATTCTCAATCCTCAATCCTCAGACCTCAAACCTCAATCCTCAACCCTCAGCCCTCATCGTCAATCCTCAAACCTCAATCCTCAAGCCTCAATCGTCAATCCTCAACATTCAATCCTCAATACTCAATCTTCAATCCTCAATCCTCAATCCTGAATCTTCAATCCTCAGTCCCCAATCCTCAATCCTCAATCCTCAATCCTCATTCTTCGATCCTCAATAACCAATCCTCAATCTTCAATCCTCAATCCTCAATACTCAATTCTCAATCCTCAATCCTCAGTCCTCAGACCGCAAACCTCAATCCTCAACCCTCAGCCCTCATCGTCAATCCTCAAACCTCTATCCTCAATCCTCAATCGTCAATTCTCAATCCTCAATCTTCAATCCTCAATACTCAATTTTCAGTACTCAATCCTCAATCCTCAATTATGAATCCTCAATACTCAACCATCAACCCTCAATTCTCAATACTCAATAGAATATCCTGAATTCTCAGGGTTCAATACACAAACCTCAAACCTCAAACCTCAGACCTCATCCTCAATCCTCAATACTCAATCCTCAATCCTCAACCCTCAATCCTCAACACTCAATCTTCGATCCTCAATAATCAATCCTCAATCCTCAATCCTCAATTCTCAGTCCTCAGTCAGCAATCCTCAACCTTCAATACTCAATCCTCAATCCTCAATCCTCAAACCTCAATCCTCAATCCTCAATCTTCAATCCTCAATACTCAACTTTCAATCCTCAATCCTCAATCCTCAATCCTCAATCCTCATTCTTCAATACTCAATCCTCAATCCTCAATCCTGAATCCTCAATAATAAAGCATCAATACTCAATTCTCAATACTCAAAAGAACATCCTGAATTCTCAGGATTCAATACTCAAACCACAAACCTCAAACATCAGCCATCATCCTCAATCCTCAATCCTCAATCGTCAATCCTCAACCTTCAATCCTCAACACTCAACCTTCAACCCTCAATCCTCAATCCTCAATTGTCAATCCGCAATCCTCAATCCTCAGTCATCAATCCTCAACCTTCAATACTCAATCCTCAATCCTCAATCCTCAATCCCCAATCCTCAATCCTCATTCCTCAAACCTCAATCCTCAAACCTCAGTCCTCATCCTCAATTCTCAATCCTCAATCCTCAATCCTCAAGCCACAATCCTCAACCGTCAGTCCTCGTCCTCAATCCTCAACCCTCAATCCTCAATACTCAATCTTCAATCATCAATACTCAACCTTCAATCCTCAATCCTCAATCCTCAATCCTCATTCCTCGGACCTCAAACCTCAATCCTCAATCATTAATCCTCAATCGTCAATCCTCAATCCCCAGTCCTCAATCTTCAATCCTCAATGCTCAATCCTCAATACTCAATCCTCAGTCCTCAATCCTCTATCCTCAATCCTCAATCCTCAATCTTCAATCCTCAATACTCAACCTTCAACCCTCAATCCTCAATTCTCAATCGTCAATACTCAATCCTCAACCGTCAGTCCTCAATCCCCAATCCTCAATCTTCAATCCTCAATGCTCAATCCTCAATCCTCAATCCTCAGTCCTCAATCCTCAATCCTCAAACCCCAATCCTCAATATTCAATCCTCAATCCTCAATCCTCAATACTCAATCCTCAATCTTCAATCCTCAATCCTCAATCCTCAATCCTCAATCCTCAACCCTCAATCCTCAATCTTCAATCCTCAATACTCAATCTTCAATCCTCAATACTCATTCCTCAATCCTCAATATTCAATCCTCAATACTCAATCTTCAATCCTCAATCCGCAATCATCAATCCTCAATCCTCAATCCTCAGTCATCAATCCTCAAACCTCAGTCCTCATCCTCAATTCTCAATCCTCAACCCTCAATCCGCAAACCACAATCCTCTACTGTCGGTCCTCGTCCTCAATCATCAACCCTCAATCCTCAATCCTCAATCTTCAATCATCAATACTCAATCTTCAATCCTCAATCCTCAATCCTCATTCCTCAAACCTCAATCCTCAACCCTCAGTCCTTATCCTCAATTCTCAATTCTCAATCCTCAATCCTCAATCCTCAATCTTCAATCCTCAATAATCAATTTTCAATCCTAGATCCTCAATCCCCAATCCTCAATCCTTAATCCCCAGTCTTCCATCCTCAATACTCAATCTTCAATCCTCAGTCCTCAGTCCTCAATCCTCAATTCTGAATTCTCAATCCTGAATCCTCAATCTTCAGCCATCAGTCCTCAACAATCAGTTGTCAATTCTCAATCCTCAATAGAATATCATCAATTCACAGTTTTCAATACTCAATGCTCAATCTGCAATCTTCAAATATCTATCCACAAACATCAATTCTCATCTCTCAAACCTCAACACTCAGTCCTCAATGTTCAATCCTCAATCCTCAATTCTCAATCTTCAACCCTCAATACTAAATCTTCAATCCTCAATCCTCGATCCTCAATCCTCAATCCTGAATCTTCAATCCTCAGTCCCCAATCCTCAATCCTCAATCCTCATTCCTCATTCTTCAATCCTCAATACCCAATCCTCAATCTTCAATCCTCAATCCCAAATCCTCAATTCTCAATCCTCAATCCTCAGTCCTCAGACCTCAAACCTCAATCCTCAACCCTCAGCCCTCATCGTCAATCCTCAAACCTCAATCCTCAATCCTCAATCGTCAATCCTCAATATTCAATCCTCAATACTCAATTTTCAATACTCAATCCGCCATCATCAATCATCAATCCTCAATCCTCAGTCATCAATCCTCAATCTTCAATACTCAATCGTCAATCCTCAGTCCTCAATTCTCAATCCTCAATCCTCAGACCTCAAACCTCAATCCTCAACCCTCAGCCCTCATCGTCAATCCTCAAACCTCAATCCTCAAGCCTCAATCGTCAATCCTCAACATTCAATCCTCAATACTCAATCTTCAATCCTCAATCCTCAATCCTGAATCTTCAATCCTCAGTCCCCAATCCTCAATCCTCAATCCTCAATCCTCATTCTTCGATCCTCAATAACCAATCCTCAATCTTCAATCCTCAATCCTCAATACTCAATTCTCAATCCTCAATCCTCAGTCCTCAGACCTCAAACCTCAATCCTCAACCCTCAGCCCTCATCGTCAATCCTCAAACCTCTATCCTCAATCCTCAATCGTCAATTCTCAATCCTCAATCTTCAATCCTCAATACTCAATCTTCAGTACTCAATCCTCAATCCTCAATTATGAATCCTCAATACTCAACCATCAACCCTCAATTCTCAATACTCAATAGAATATCCTGAATTCTCAGGGTTCAATACACAAACCTCAAACCTCAAACCTCAGACCTCATCCTCAATCCTCAATACTCAATCCTCAATCCTCAACCCTCAATCCTCAACACTCAATCTTCAATCCTCAATAATCAATCCTCAATCCTCAATCCTCAATTCTCAGTCCTCAGTCAGCAATCCTCAACCTTCAATACTCAATCCTCAATCCTCAATCCTCAAACCTCAATCGTCAATCCTCAATCTTCAATCCTCAATACTCAACTTTCAATCCTCAATCCTCAATCCTCAATCCTCAATCCTCATTCTACAATCCTCAATACCCAATCCTCAATCTTCAATCCTCAATCCTCAATCCTCAATCCTCAATCCTCAATCCTCAATCTTCAATCCTCAATACTCAACTTTCAATCCTCAATCCTCAATCCTCAATCCTCAATCCTCATTCTTCAGTCCTCAATACCCAATCCTCAATTTTCAATCCTCAATCCTCAATCCTCAATCCTCAATCCTCAATCCTCAATCCTCAAGCCTCATCCTTCAATCCTCAATACCCAATCCTCAATCTTGAGTACTCAATCCTCAATCCTCAATTCTCAATCCTCGATCCTCAGTCCTCAGTCCTCAAACCTCAATCCTCGACGGACAGCTCTCATCCTCAATCCTCAATCCTCAATCCTCAATCCTCAATCCTCAATCTCCAATTCTCAATAATCAATCTTCAATCCTCAAACCTTAGTCCTCAAACCTCAATTCTGAATCCTCAATCCTAAATCCTCAATCATCAATCCTCAATCCTCAATACTCAATCTTCAATACTCAATCCTCAATCCTCAATCCTGTATCCTCAATACTAAATCATCAATCCTCAATTCTCAGTACTCAATAGAACATCCTGAATTCTCAGGATTCAATACTCAAACATCAAACCTCAAACCTCAGCCATCATCCTCAATCCTCAGTCCTTAATCCTCAATCCTCAACCCTCAATCCTCAGTCTTCAATCCTCAATACTCAATCTTCAATCCTCAATCCTCAATTCTCGATCGTCAATACTCAATCCTCAATCGTCAATCCTCAATCCCCAATCCTCAATCTTCAATCCTCAATCCTCAATCCACAACCCTCAATCCTCAACCTTCAATCCTCAATACTCAATCTTCATTCCTCAATCCTCAATCCTCAATCCTCAATCCTCAATCCTCAATCCTCAATATTCAACACAAAACCCTCAACCATCAATCCTCAATACTCAACAATCAATCCTCAATTCTCAATACTCAATAGAATACCCTGAATTCTCATCGTTCAATACTCAATCCACAAAAATCAATAATCAAACATCAACCCTCAAACATCAATTCTGAACACTCAATCCTCAACACTCAGTCCTCTCTCCTCAATCCTCCATCCTCAATCCTCAATCCTCAACCTTCAATCCTCAATACTCAATCCTCAATCGTGAATCCTCAGTCCTCAAAACTCAATTCTGAATCCTCAATCCTGAGTTCTCAATCTTCAGCCCTCAGTCCTCAACAATCAGCTGTCAATCCTCAATCCTCAGTATAATATTCCCAATTCACAGTTTTCAATACTCAATACTCAATCTGCAATCTTCAAATCTCTACCCACAATCATCAATACCCATCACTCAACCCTCAACACTCAGTCCTCAATGTTCAATCCTCAATCCTCAATTGTGAATCCTCGATCCTCAATACTGAATCTTCAATCCTCAATCCTCAATCCTCTATCCTCAATCCTCAATCCTGAATATTCAATCCTCAGTCCCCAATCCTCAATCCTCAATCCTCAATCCTCAATCCTCAATCCTCAATTCTCAATCCTCAATCCTCAGTCCTCAGACCTCAAACCTCAATCCTCAACACTCAGCCCTCATCGTCAATCCTCAAACCTCAATCCTCAATCCTCAATCGTCAATCCTCAATCCTCAATCTTCAATCCACAATACTCAACCTTCAAACCTCAATCCTCAATCCTCAATACTCAATATTCAATCCTCAATACTCATCTTTCAATACTCAATCCGCAATCATCAATCCTCAATCCTGAATCCTCACACATCAAGCCTCAGTCTTCAATACTCAATCGTCAATCCTCAGTCCTCAATCCTCAAACTTCAATCCTCGTACCTCAAACCTCAATCCTCAACCCTCAGCCCTCATCCTCAATCCTCAATCCTTATTCCTCAGTCCTCCACATTCAATCCTCAATACTCAATTATCAATCCTCAATCCTCAATCCTCATTCTTCAATCCTAAATCCTCAATCATCAATCCTCAATCTTCAATACTCAATCCTCAATCCTCAATCCTGAATCCTCAATACTAAACCATCAATCCTCAATTCTCAATACTCAATAGAACATCCTAAATTCTCAGCATTCAATACTCAAACCTCAAACCTCAAACCTCAGCCATCATCCTCAATCCTCAATCCTCAATTATCAATCCTCAACCTTCAATCCTCAACCTTCAACCCTCAATCCTCAATCCTCAATCGTCAATCCGCAATCCTCAATCCTCAGTCATCAATCCTCAACCTTCAATACTCAACCCTCAATCATCAATCATCAATCCTCAATCCTCAATCCTCATTCCTCAAACCACAATCCTCAACCGTCAGTCCTCGTCCTCAATCCTCAACCCTCAATCCTCAGTCCTCAATTCTCAGTCCTCAGTCAGCAATCCTCAACCTTCAATACTCAATCCTCAATCCTCAATCCTCAAACCTCAATCCTCAATCCTCAATCTTCAATCCTCAATACTCAACTTTCAATCCCCAATCCTCAATCCTCAATCCTCAATCCTCATTCTTCAATCCTCAATACCCAATCCTCAATCTTCAATCCTCAATCCTCAATCCTCAATCCTCAATCCTCAATCCTCAATCTTCAATCCTCAATACTCAACTTTCAATCCTCAATCCTCAATCCTCAATCCTCAATACTCATTCTTCAGTCCTCAATACCCAATCCTCAATTTTCAATCCTCAATCCTCAATCCTCAATCCTCAATCCTCAATCCTCAATCCTCAATCCTCAAGCCTCATCCTTCAATCCTCAATACCCAATCCTCAATCTTGAGTACTCAATCCTCAATCCTCAATTCTCAATCCTCAATCCTCAGTCCTCAGTCCTCAAACCTCAATCCTCGACGGACAGCTCTCATCCTCAATCCTCAATCCTCAATCCTCAATCCTCAATCCTCAATCTCCAATTCTCAATAATCAATCTTCAATCCTCAAACCTTAGTCCTCAAACCTCAATTCTGAATCCTCAATCCTAAATCCTCAATCATCAATCCTCAATCCTCAATACTCAATCTTCAATACTCAATCCTCAATCCTCAATCCTGTATCCTCAATACTAAATCATCAATCCTCAATTCTCAGTACTCAATAGAACATCCTGAATTCTCAGGATTCAATACTCAAACATCAAACCTCAAACCTCAGCCATCATCCTCAATCCTCAGTCCTTAATCCTCAATCCTCAACCCTCAATCCTCAGTCTTCAATCCTCAATACTCAATCTTCAATCCTCAATCCTCAATTCTCGATCGTCAATACTCAATCCTCAATCGTCAATCCTCAATCCTCAATCCTCAATCTTCAATCCTCAATCCTCAATCCACAACCCTCAATCCTCAACCTTCAATCCTCAATACTCAATCTTCATTCCTCAATCCTCAATCCTCAATCCTCAATCCTCAATCCTCAATCCTCAATATTCAACACAAAACCCTCAACCATCAATCCTCAATACTCAACAATCAATCCTCAATTCTCAATACTCAATAGAATACCCTGAATTCTCATCGTTCAATACTCAATCCACAAAAATCAATAATCAAACATCAACCCTCAAACATCAATTCTCAACACTCAATCCTCAACACTCAGTCCTCTCTCCTCAATCCTCCATCCTCAATCCTCAATCCTCAATCCTCAACCTTCAATCCTCAATACTCAATCCTCAATCGTGAATCCTCAGTCCTCAAAACTCAATTCTGAATCCTCAATCCTGAGTTCTCAATCTTCAGCCCTCAGTCCTCAACAATCAGCTGTCAATCCTCAATCCTCAGTATAATATTCCCAATTCACAGTTTTCAATACTCAATACTCAATCTGCAATCTTCAAATCTCTACCCACAATCATCAATACCCATCACTCAACCCTCAACACTCAGTCCTCAATGTTCAATCCTCAATCCTCAATTGTGAATCCTCGATCCTCAATACTGAATCTTCAATCCTCAATCCTCAATCCTCTATCCTCAATCCTCAATCCTGAATATTCAATCCTCAGTCCCCAATCCTCAATCCTCAATCCTCAATCCTCAATCCTCAATCCTCAATTCTCAATCCTCAATCCTCAGTCCTCAGACCTCAAACCTCAATCCTCAACACTCAGCCCTCATCGTCAATCCTCAAACCTCAATCCTCAATCCTCAATCGTCAATCCTCAATCCTCAATCTTCAATCCACAATACTCAACCTTCAAACCTCAATCCTCAATCCTCAATACTCAATATTCAATCCTCAATACTCATCTTTCAATACTCAATCCGCAATCATCAATCCTCAATCCTGAATCCTCACACATCAAGCCTCAGTCTTCAATACTCAATCGTCAATCCTCAGTCCTCAATCCTCAAACATCAATCCTCGTACCTCAAACCTCAATCCTCAACCCTCAGCCCTCATCCTCAATCCTCAATCCTTATTCCTCAGTCCTCCACATTCAATCCTCAATACTCAATTATCAATCCTCAATCCTCAATCCTCATTCTTCAATCCTAAATCCTCAATCATCAATCCTCAATCTTCAATACTCAATCCTCAATCCTCAATCCTGAATCCTCAATACTAAACCATCAATCCTCAATTCTCAATACTCAATAGAACATCCTAAATTCTCAGCATTCAATACTCAAACCTCAAACCTCAAACCTCAGCCATCATCCTCAATCCTCAATCCTCAATTATCAATCCTCAACCTTTAATCCTCAACCTTCAACCCTCAATCCTCAATCCTCAATCGTCAATCCGCAATCCTCAATCCTCAGTCATCAATCCTCAACCTTCAATACTCAACCCTCAATCATCAATCATCAATCCTCAATCCTCAATCCTCATTCCTCAAACCACAATCCTCAACCGTCAGTCCTCGTCCTCAATCCTCAACCCTCAATCCTCAGTCCTCAATTCTCAGTCCTCAGTCAGCAATCCTCAACCTTCAATACTCAATCCTCAATCCTCAATCCTCAAACCTCAATCCTCAATCCTCAATCTTCAATCCTCAATACTCAACTTTCAATCCTCAATCCTCAATCCTCAATCCTCAATCCTCATTCTTCAATCCTCAATACCCAATCCTCAATCTTCAATCCTCAATCCTCAATCCTCAATCCTCAATCCTCAATCCTCAATCTTCAATCCTCAATACTCAACTTTCAATCCTCAATCCTCAATCCTCAATCCTCAATACTCATTCTTCAGTCCTCAATACCCAATCCTCAATTTTCAATCCTCAATCCTCAATCCTCAATCCTCAATCCTCAATCCTCAATCCTCAAGCCTCATCCTTCAATCCTCAATACCCAATCCTCAATCTTGAGTACTCAATCCTCAATCCTCAATTCTCAATCCTCAATCCTCAGTCCTCAGTCCTCAAACCTCAATCCTCGACGGACAGCTCTCATCCTCAATCCTCAATCCTCAATCCTCAATCCTCAATCCTCAATCTCCAATTCTCAATAATCAAGCTTCAATCCTCAAACCTTAGTCCTCAAACCTCAATTCTGAATCCTCAATCCTAAATCCTCAATCATCAATCCTCAATCCTCAATACTCAATCTTCAATACTCAATCCTCAATCCTCAATCCTGTATCCTCAATACTAAATCATCAATCCTCAATTCTCAGTACTCAATAGAACATCCTGAATTCTCAGGATTCAATACTCAAACATCAAACCTCAAACCTCAGCCATCATCCTCAATCCTCAGTCCTTAATCCTCAATCCTCAACCCTCAATCCTCAGTCTTCAATCCTCAATACTCAATCTTCAATCCTCAATCCACAATTCTCGATCGTCAATACTCAATCCTCAATCGTCAATCCTCAATCCCCAATCCTCAATCTTCAATCCTCAATCCTCAATCCACAACCCTCAATCCTCAACCTTCAATCCTCAATACTCAATCTTCATTCCTCAATCCTCAATCCTCAATCCTCAATCCTCAATCCTCAATCCTCAATATTCAACACAAAACCCTCAACCATCAATCCTCAATACTCAACAATCAATCCTCAATTCTCAATACTCAATAGAATACCCTGAATTCTCATCGTTCAATACTCAATCCACAAAAATCAATAATCAAACATCAACCCTCAAACATCAATTCTCAACACTCAATCCTCAACACTCAGTCCTCTCTCCTCAATCCTCCATCCTCAATCCTCAATCCTCAACCTTCAATCCTCAATACTCAATCCTCAATCGTGAATCCTCAGTCCTCAAAACTCAATTCTGAATCCTCAATCCTGAGTTCTCAATCTTCAGCCCTCAGTCCTCAACAATCAGCTGTCAATCCTCAATCCTCAGTATAATATTCCCAATTCACAGTTTTCAATACTCAATACTCAATCTGCAATCTTCAAATCTCTACCCACAATCATCAATACCCATCACTCAACCCTCAACACTCAGTCCTCAATGTTCAATCCTCAATCCTCAATTGTGAATCCTCGATCCTCAATACTGAATCTTCAATCCTCAATCCTCAATCCTCTATCCTCAATCCTCAATCCTGAATATTCAATCCTCAGTCCCCAATCCTCAATCCTCAATCCTCAATCCTCAATCCTCAATCCTCAATTCTCAATCCTCAATCCTCAGTCCTCAGACCTCAAACCTCAATCCTCAACACTCAGCCCTCATCGTCAATCTTCAAACCTCAATCCTCAATCCTCAATCCTCAATCCTCAATCCTCTATCCTCAATCCTCAATCCTGAATATTCAATCCTCAGTCCCCAATCCTCAATCCTCAATCCTCAATCCTCAATCCTCAATCCTCAATTCTCAATCCTCAATCCTCAGTCCTCAGACCTCAAACCTCAATCCTCAACACTCAGCCCTCATCGTCAATACTCAAACCTCAATCCTCAATCCTCAATCGTCAATCCTCAATCCTCAATCTTCAATCCACAATACTCAACCTTCAAACCTCAATCCTCAATCCTCAATACTCAATATTCAATCCTCAATACTCATCTTTCAATACTCAATCCGCAATCATCAATCCTCAATCCTGAATCCTCACACATCAAGCCTCAGTCTTCAATACTCAATCGTCAATCCTCAGTCCTCAATCCTCAAACTTCAATCCTCAGTAATCAATATTCAATCCTAGATCCTCATTCCCCAACCCTCAATCCTTAATCCTCAATCTTCAATCCTCAATCCCCAGTCCTCAATCTTCAATCCTCAATGCTGCATCCTCAATCTTCTATCATCAGTCCTCAGTCCTCAACCCTCAATCCTCAAACCTCAATCCTCAACCGTCAGTCCTCGTCCTCAACCCTCAACCCTCAATACTCAATCCTCAATCTTCAATCATCAATACTCAATCTTCAACCCTCAATACTCAATCTTCAATCCCCAATCATCAATACTCAATCCTCAATCCTCAATACTCAACCATCAATCCTCAATTCTCAATACTCAATAGAATATCCTGAATTCTCAGGATTCAATTCTCAAACCTCAAACCTCAAACCTCAGCCCTCATCCTCAATCCTCAATACTCAATCCTCAATCCTCAACTCTCAATCCTCAACACTCAATCTTCAATCCTCAATCCTCAATCCTCAATCCTCAATCCTCAATCCTGAATCTTCAATCCTGAGTCCCCAATCCTTAATCCTCAATCCTAAATCCCCAGTCCTCAATCTTCAATCCTCAATGCTCCATCCTCAATCCTCTATCATCAGTCCTCAGTCCTCAACCCTCAATCCTCAAACCTCAATCCTCAACCGTCAGTCCTCGTCCTCAACCCTCAACCCTCAATACTCAATCCTCAATCTTCAATTATCAATACTCAATCTTCAACCCTCAATACTCAATCTTCAATCCCCAATCATCAATCCTCAATCCTCAATACTCATTCTTCAATCCTCAATACCCAATCCTCTATCTTCAATCCTTAATCCTCAATCCCCAATTCTCAATCCTCAGTCCTCAGTCCTCAGTCCTAAAACCTCAACCCTCCACCATCAACCCTCATCCTCAATCCTCAATCCTCATTCCTCAATCGTCAACCTTCAATCCTCAATTCTCAATCATCAATCCTCAATCCTCAAACCTCTTCCTCAATCCTCAATCCTCAATCATCAATCCTCAATCCTCAATCTTCAATCATCAATACTCAACCTTCAATCCTCAATCCTCAATCCTCAATCCTCATTCCTCGGACCTCAAACCTCAATCCTCAATCATTAATACTCAATCGTCAATCCTCAATCCCCAGTCCTCAATCTTCAATCCTCAATGCTCAATCCTCAATCCTCAATGCTCAGTCCTCAATCCTCTATCCTCAATCCTCAATCCTCAATCTTCAATCCTCAATACTCAACCTTCAACCCTCAATCCTCAATTCTCAATCGTCAATACTCAATCCTCAATCGTCAGTCCTCAATCCCCAATCCTCAATCTTCAATCCTCAATGCTCAATCCTCAATCCTCAATCCTCAGTCCTCAATCCTCAATCCTCAATCCCCAATACTCAATATTCAATCCTCAATCCTCAATCCTCAATACTCAATCCTCAATCTTCAATCCTCAATCCTCAATCCTCAATCCTCAATCCTCAACCCTCAATCCTGAATCTTCAATCCTCAATACTCAATCTTCAATCCTCAATACTCATTCCTCAATCCTCAATATTCAATCCTCAATACTCAATCTTCAATCCTCAATCCGCAATCATCAATCCTCAATCCTCAATCCTCAGTCATCAATCCTCAAACCTCTATCCTCAATCCTCAATCGTCAATTCTCAATCCTCAATACTCAATCTTCAGTACTCAATCCTCAATCCTCAATTATGAATCCTCAATACTCAACCATCAACCCTCAATTCTCAATACTCAATAGAATATCCTGAATTCTCAGGGTTCAATACACAAACCTCAAACCTCAAACCTCAGACCTCGTCCTCAATCCTCAATACTCAATCCTCAATCCTCAACCCTCAATCCTCAACACTCAATCTTCAATCCTCAATAATCAATCCTCAATCCTCAATCCTCAATTCTCAGTCCTCAGTCAGCAATCCTCAACCTTCAATACTCAATACTCAACTTTCAATCCTCAATCCTCAATCCTCAATCCTCAATCCCCATTCTTCAATCTTCAAATCTCAATCCACAAACATCAATTCCCATCACTCAAACCTCAACACTAAGTCCTCAATCTTCAATCCTCAACCCTCAATCCTCAACCTTCAATCCTCAATACTCAATCTTCAATCCTCAATCCTCAATTCCGATTCCTAAATACTCAGTCCTCAATCGTCAATCCTCAATCCCCAATCCTCAACCTTCAATCCTCAATCCTCAATCCTCAATCCTCAATCCTCAATCTTCAATCCTCAATTCTCAATACTCAGTAGAATATCCTGAATTCTCGGTTTTCAATACTCAATCCTCAATCATCAATCTTCAAATCTCCATCCACAAACATCAATTCTCATCTCTCAACCCTCAACACACAGTCCTCAATCTTCAATCCTCAATCCTCAATCCTCAATCTTCAATCCTCAATACTCAACCTTCAATCCTCAATCCTCAATTCTCGATCCTCAATCCTCAATACTCAATCGTCAATCCCCAATCCCCAATCCTCAACCTTCAATCCTCAATCCTCAATCCTCAATCCTCAATCCTCAATTCTCAATCTTCAATCCCCAATACTCAATCTTCAACCCTCAATCCTCAATCCTCAATCCTCAATCCTCATTCTTCAATCCTCAATACCCAATCCTCAATCTTCAATCCTCAATGCTCAATCCTCAATTCTCAATCAGCAATCCCCAATCCTCAGACCTCAAACATCAGTACTCAACCCTGAGTCCTCGTCGTCAGTCCACAACCCTCAATCCTCAATCCTCAATCTTCAATCCTCAATACTCAATTTTCAATCCTCAATCCTCAATCCTCAATCCTCAATCCTCAATCCTCAATCTTCATTCCTCAATACCCAATCCCCAATGTTCAATCCGCAATACCCAATCTTCAATGCTCAGTCGTCAATCCTCAATCCTCAATCATCAATCCTCAATCTTCAATACTCAATCCTCAATCCTCAATCCTCAATCCTCGATCCTCAATCCTCAATCCTCAATCTTCAATCCTCAATACTCAATCATCAATCCTCAATCCTCAATCCTCAATCCTCAACCCTCAATCGTCAGTCTTCAAACCTCAATACTCAATCTTCAATCCTCAATCCTCAACCCTCAATCCTCAATCCTCGTTCTTCAATCCTCAATACCCAATCCTCAATCTTCAACACTCTATCCTCAATCCTCAATTCTCAATCCTCAATCCTCAGTCCTCAGTACTCAAACCTCAATACTCAACCCTCAGCCCTCATCCTCAATCCGCAATCCTCAATCCTCAATCCTCAATCTTCAATCCTCGATACTCAATCTTCAATCCTCAATCCTCAGTTCTCAAACCTCAATTCTGAATCCTCAATCCTGATTCCTCAATCTTCAGCCCTCAGTCCTCAACAATCAGTTGTCAACCCTGAATCCTCAATAGAATATCCTCAGTTCACAGTTTTCAATACTCAATACTCAATCTGCAATCTTCAAACCTCCATCCACAAACATCAATTCTCATCACTCAACCCTCAACACACAGTCCTCAATGTTCAATCCTCCATCCTCAATCCACAATCCTCAATCGTCAATTTTCAATCCTCAATCTCCAGTCCTCAATCTTCAATCGTCAGTGCTCAATCCTCAATCCTCAATCCTCAGTCATCAATCCTCAATCCTCAATCCTCAAACCTCAATCCTCAACCGTCAGTCCTCGTCCTCAATCCACAACACTCAATCCTCAATACTCAATCTTCAATCATCAATACTCAATATTCAATCCTCAATCTTCAATCCTCAATCCTCAATCCTCAATCCTCAAGCCTCAATATTCAACACACAACCCTCAACCACCAATCCTCAATACTCAACCATCAATCCTCAATTCTCAATACTCAATAGAGTATCCTGAATTCTCATGGTTCAATTCTCAATCCACAATATTCAATAATCAAATCTGAATCCTCAAACATCAATTCTCAACACTCAATCCTCAACACTCAGTCCTCTGTCTTCAATCCTCCATCCTCAACCCACAATCCTCAAGCGTCAATCCTCAATCCTCAATCCTCAACACTCAATGCTCAGTCCTCAAACCTCAATCCCGAATCCTCAATCCTGAATCCTCAATCTTTAGCCCTCAGTCCTCAACAATCAATTGTCAATCCTCAATCCTCAATAGAATATCCTCAATTCACAGTTTTCAATACTCAATCCCCATTCTTCGATCTTCAAATCTCAATCCACAAACATCAATTCCGATCACTCAACCCTCAACACTAAGTCCTCAATCTTCAATCCTCAACCCTCTATCCTCAACCTTCAATCCTCAATACTCAATCTTCAATCCTCAATCCTCAATCCTGAATCCTCAATACTCAATCCTCAATCGTCAATCCTCAATCCCCAATCCTCAATCTTCAATCCTCAATCCTCAATCCTCAATCCTCAGGCCTCAATCCTCAATCCTCAGCCCTCAATCCTCAATCTTCAATCCTCAATACTCAATCTTCAATCCTCAATCCTTAATTCTCGATCGTCAATACTCAATCCTCAATCGTCAATCCTCAATCCCCAATCCTCAATCTTCAATCCTCAATCCCCAATACCCAATCCTCAATCTTCAATCCTCAGTCCTCAATCTTCAATTCTCAATACTCAATCCTTAATAATCAATCTTCAATCCTCAATCCTCAGTCCTCAAACCTCAATTGTGAATCCTTAATCCTGAATCCTCAATCCTCAAACCTCAGTCCTCATCCTCAATTCTCAGTACTCAACCCTCAATCCTCAAACCACAATCCTCAACTGTCAGTCCTCGTCCTCAATCCTCAACCCTCAATACTCAATCCTCAATCTTCAATCATCAATACTCAATCTTCAATCCTCAATCCTCAATCCTCATTCCTCAAACCTCAATCCTCAACCCTCAGTCCTTATCCGCAATTCTCAATTCTCAATACTCAGTCCTCAATCCTCAATCTTCAATCCTCAATAATCAATTTCCAATCCTAGATCCTCAATCCCCAATCCTCAATCCTTAATCCTCAATTTTCCAATCCTCAATACTCAATCTTCAATCCTCAATACTCAATCTTCAATCCTCAATACTCAATCTTCAATCCTCAATTCTCGATCGTCAATACTCAATCCTCAATCGTCAATCCTCAATCCCCAATCCTCAATCTTCAATCCTCAATGCTCAATCCACAACCCTCAATCCTCAACCTTCAATCCTCAATACTCAATCTTCAATCCTCAATCCTCAATCCTCAATCCTCAATCCTCAATCCTCAATACTCAATCGTCAATCGTCAATCCTCAATCCCCAATCCTCAATCTTCAATCCTCAATCCCCAATCCTTAATCCACAAACCTCAATCTTCAATCCACAGTAGTCAATCTTCAATCCTTAATCATCAATCCTCAATCCTCAATCCTCAATAGAACATCCCGAATTCTCAGGATTCAATACTCAAACATCAAACCTCAAACCTCAGCCATCATCCTCAATCCTCAGTCCTTAATCCTCAATCCTCAACCCTCAATCCTCAATCTTCAATCCTCAATACTCAATCTTCAATCCTCAATCCTCAATTCTCGATCGTCAATACTCAATCCTCAATCGTCAATCCTCAATCCCCAATCCTCAATCTTCAATCCTCAATCGTCAATCCACAACCCTCAATCCTCAACCTTCAATCCTCAATACTCAATCTTCATTCCTCAATCCTCAATCCTCAATCCTCAATCCTCAATCCTCAATCCTCAATATTCAACACAAAACCCTCAACCATCAATCCTCAATACTCAACAATCAATCCTCAATTCTCAATACTCAATAGAATACCCTGAGTTCTCATCGTTCAATACTCAATCCACAAAAATCAATAATCAAACATCAACCCTCAAACATCAATTCTCAACACTCAATCCCCAACACTCAGACCTCTCTCCTCAATCCTCCATCCTCAATCCTCAATCCTCAACCTTCAATCCTCAATACTCAATCTTCAATCGTGAATCCTCAGTCCTCAAACCTCATTCCTCAAACATCAATCCTGAAACCTCAGTCCTCATTCTCAATTCTCAATTCTCAATCCTCAATCCTCAATCCTCAACCCTCTATCTTCAATCCTAAATAATCAATCTCCAATACTAGATCCTGAATCCCCAATCCTCAATCCTCAATACCCAATCCTAAATCTTCAATCCTCAATCCTCAATTATCAATTCTCAATCCTCAATCCTCAATCCTCTGTCCTCAAACCTCAATCCTCAACCCTCTGTCCTCATACTCAAACCTCAACCCTCAATAATCAATCCGCAATCTTCACTGATCAGTACTCAATCTTCAATCCTCGATCCTCAATACTCAATCCTCAATCCTCAATACTCAATCCTCAGTCCTCAGTCCTCAATCTTCAATACACAATCCGCCAATCCTCAATATTCAACACACAACCCTCAACCATCAATCCTCAATACTCAACCATCAATCCAAAATTCTCAATACTCAATAGAATATCCTGAATTCTCAGTTTTCAATACTCAATCCTCAATCTTCAATCCTCAGTAATCAATATTCAATCCTAGATCCTCAATCTCCAATCCTCAATCCTTAATCCTCAATCTTCAATCCTCAATCCCCAGTCCTCAGTCTTCAATCCTCAATGCTCCATCCTCAATCCTCTATCCTCAGTCCTCAGTCCTAAACCCTCAGTCCTCAAACCTCAATCCTCAACCGTCAGTCCTCGTCCTCAACCCTCAACTCTCAATACTCAATCCTCAATCTTCAATCATCAATACTCAATCTTCAATCCTCAATACTCAATCTTCAATCCCCAATCATCAATCCTCAATCCTCGATCCTCATTCTTCAATTCTCAATACCCAATCCTCAATCTTCAATCCTTAATCCTCAATCCTCAATTCTCAATCCTCAGTCCTCAGTCCTCAGACCTAAAACCTCAACCCTCAACTATCAGCCCTCATCCTCAATCCTCAATCCTCATTCCTCGATCCTCAACCATCAATCCTCAATTCTCAATCTTCAATCCTCAATCCTCAATCCCCATCCTCAATCCTCAATCCTCAGTTATCAATCCTCAATCTTCCTTACTCAATCCTCAATCCTCAATCCTCAATCCTCAATACTCAACCATCAACCCTCAATTCTCAATACTCAACAGAATATCCTGAATTCTCAGGATTCAATACTCAAACCTCAAACCTAAAACCTCAGCCCTCATCCTCAATCCTCAATACTCAATCCTCAATCCTCAATCCTCAATCCTCAATCCTCAGTCATCAATCCTCAACCTCAATCCTCAATGCTCAATCCTCAATCCTCATTCCTCAAACATCAATCCTCAAACCTCAGTCCTCATTCTCAATTCTCAATTCTCAATCCTCAATCCTCAATCCTCAACCCTCTATCTTCAATCGTAAATAATCAATCTCCAATACTAGATCCTGAATCCCCAATCCTCAATCCTCAATACCCAATCCTAAATCTTCAATCCTCAATCCTCAATTATCAATTCTCAATCCTCAATCCTCAATCCTCTGTCCTAAAACCTCAATCCTCAACCCTCAGTCCTCATCCTCAAACCTCAACGCTCAATAATCAATCCGCAATCTTCACTCATCAATACTCAATCTTCAATCCTCAATCCTCAATACTCAATCCTCAATCCTCAACCCTCAATCCTCAATCCTCAATCTTCAATCATCAATACTGAATCTTCAATCCTCAATCCTCAATCCTCAATCCTCAATCCTCATTCCTCAATCGTCAATCCTCAATATTCAATCCTCAATACTCAATTTTCAATACTCAATCCGCCATCATCAATCATTAATCCTCAATCCTCAGTCATCAATCCTCAATCTTCAATACTCAATCGCCAATCCTCAGTCCTCAATTCTCAATCCTCAATCCTCGTACCCCAAACCTCAATCCTCAACCCTCAGTCCTCATCCTCAATTCTCAATTCTCAATCCTCAATCCTCAACCCTCAATCTTCAATCCTCAATACTCAATCTTCAATCCTCAATCCTCAATCATCAATCCTCAATATTCAATCCTCAATACTCAATTTTCAATACTCAATCCGCCATCATCAATCATCAATCCTCAATCCTCAGTCATCAATCCTCAATCTTCAATACTCAATCGTCAATCCTCAGTCCTCAATTCTCAATCCTCAATCCTCAGACCTCAAACCTCAATCCTCAACCCTCAGCCCTCATCGTCAATCCTCAAACCTCAATCCTCAAGCCTCAATCGTCAATCCTCAACATTCAATCCTCAATACTCAATACTCAATCCTCAATCGTCAATCCTCAATCCCCAATCCTCAATCTTCAATCCTCAATCCCCAATCCTCAATCCTCAAACCTCAATCTTCAATCCACAGTACTCAATCTTCAATCCTTAATCATGAATCCTCAATCCTCAATCCTCAATAGAACATCCCGAATTCTCAGGATTCAATACTCAAACATCAAACCTCAAACCTCAGCCATCATCCTCAATCCTCAGTCCTTAATCCTCAATCCTCAATCCACAGACCTCAAACATCAATACTCAACCCTCAGTCCTCGTCCTCAATCCACAACCCTCAATCCTCAATCCTCAATCATCAATCATCAATATTCAGTCTTCAATCCTCAATCCTCAATCCTCAATCCTCAATCCTCATTCCTCAAACCTCAATCCTCAACCCTCAGTCCTTATCCTCAATTCTCAATTCTCAATCCTCAATCCTCAATCCTCAATCTACAATCCTCAGTAATCAATATTCAATCCTAGATCCTCAATCTCCAATCCTCAATCCTTAATCCTCAATCTTCAATCCTCAATCCCCAGTCCTCAGTCTTCAATCCTCAATGCTCCATCCTCAATCCTCTATCCTCAGTCCTCAGTCCTCAACCCTCAGTCCTCAAACCTCAATCCTCAACCGTCAGTCCTCGTCCTCAACCCTCAACTCTCAATACTCAATCCTCAATCTTCAATCATCAATACTCAATCCTCAATCCTCAATACTCAATCTTCAATCCCCAATCATCAATCCTCAATCCTCGATCCTCATTCTTCAATCCTCAATACCCATTCCTGAATCTTCAATCCTTAATCCTCAATCCTCAATTCTCAATCCTCAGTCCTCAGTCCTCAGTCCTAAAACCTCAACCCTCAACCATCAGCCCTCATCCTCAATCCTCAATCCTCATTCCTCAATCCTTAACCTTCAATCCTCAATTCTCAATCTTCAATCCTCAATCCTCAATCCTCATCCTCAATCCTCAATCCTCAGTCATCAATCCTCAATCTTCCTTACTCAGTCCTCAATCCTCAATCCTCAATCATGAATACTCAACCATCAACCCTCAATTCTCAATACTCAACAGAATATCCTGAATTCTCAGGATTCAATACTCAAACCTCAAACCTCAAACCTCAGCCCTCATCCTCAATCCTCAATACTCAATCCTCAATCCTCAACCCTCAATCCTCAACACTCAATCTTCAATCCTCAATCCCCAATCCTCAATCGATCAATCCTCAATCCTCAGTCAACAATCCTCAACCTTCAATACTCAATCCTCAATCCTCAATCCTCAATCCTCAATCCTCAATCCTCATTCCTCAAACATCAATCCTGAAACCTCAGTCCTCATTCTCAATTCTCAATTCTCAATCCTCAATCCTCAATCCTCAACCCTCTATCTTCAATCCTAAATAATCAATCTCCAATACTAGATCCTGAATCCCCAATCCTCAATCCTCAATGCCCAATCCTAAATCTTCAATCCTCAATCCTCAATTATCAATTCTCAATCCTCAATCCTCAATCCTCTGTCCTCAAACCTCAATCCTCAACCCTCTGTCCTCATACTCAAACCTCAACCCTCAATAATCAATCCGCAATCTTCACTCATCAGTACTCAATCTTCAATCCTCGATCCTCAATACTCAATCCTCAATCCTCAATACTCAATCCTCAGTCCTCAGTCCTCAATCTTCAATACTCAATCCGCCAATCCTCAATATTCAACACACAACCCTCAACCATCAATCCTCAATACTCAACCATCAATCCAAAATTCTCAATACTCAATAGAATATCCTGAATTCTCAGTTTTCAATACTCAATCCTCAATCTTCAATCTTCAAATCTCCATTCACAAACATCAATTCTCATCACTCAACCCTCAACACTCATTCCCCAATCGTCAATCTTCAATCCTCAATCCTCAATTGTCAATCCTCAATCCTCAATCCTCAATCCTCAATCTTCAATCCTCAATACTCAATCTTCAATCCTCAATACTCAATCCTCGATCCTCAATATTCAATCCTCAGTACTCAATCTTCAGTCCTCAATCCGCAATCATCAATCCTCAATCCTCAGTTCTCAATTCTCAATCCTCAATCCTCAATCCTCAATCTTCAATCCTCAGTAATCAATATTCAATCCTAGATCCTCAATCTCCAATCCTCAATCCTTAATCCTCAATCTTCAATCCTCAATCCCCAGTCCTCAGTCTTCAATCCTCAATGCTCCATCCTCAATCCTCTATCCTCAGTCCTCAGTCCTCAACCCTCAGTCCTCAAACCTCAATCCTCAACCGTCAGTCCTCGTCCTCAACCCTCAACTCTCAATACTCAATCCTCAATCTTCAATCATCAATACTCAATCTTCAATCCTCAATACTCAATCTTCAATCCCCAATCATCAATCCTCAATCCTCGATCCTCATTCTTCAATCCTCAATACCCAATCCTCAATCTTCAATCCTTAATCCTCAATCCTCAATTCTCAATCCTCAGTCCTCAGTCCTCAGACCTAAAACCTCAACCCTCAACCATCAGCCCTCATCCTCAATCCTCAATCCTCATTCCTCAATCCTCAACCATCAATCCTCAATTCTCAATCTTCAATCCTCAATCCTCAATCCTCATCCTCAATCCTCAATCCTCAGTTATCAATCCTCAATCTTCCTTACTCAATCCTCAATCCTCAATCCTCAATCCTCAATACTCAACCATCAACACTCAATTCTCAATACTCAACAGAATATCCTGAATTCTCAGGATTCAATACTCAAACCTCAAACCTAAAACCTCAGCCCTCATCCTCAATCCTCAATACTCAATCCTCAATCCTCAACCCTCAATCCTCAACACTCAATCTTCAATCCTCAATCCTCAATCCTCAATCCTCAATCCTCAATCCTCAGTCATCAATCCTCAACCTTCAATACTCAATCCTCAATCCTCAATCCTCAATGCTCAATCCTCAATCCTCATTCCTCAAACATCAATCCTCAAACCTCAGTCCTCATTCTCAATTCTCAATTCTCAATCCTCAATCCTCAATCCTCAACCCTCTATCTTCAATCCTAAATAATCAATCTCCAATACTAGATCCTGAATCCCCAATCCTCAATCCTCAATACCCAATCCTAAATCTTCAATCCTCAATCCTCAATTATCAATTCTCAATCCTCAATTCTCAATCCTCTGTCCTAAAACCTCAATCCTCAACCCTCAGTCCTCATCCTCAAACCTCAACCCTCAATAATCAATCCGCAATCTTCACTCATCAATACTCAATCTTCAATCCTCAATCCTCAATACTCAATCCTCAATCCTCAACCCTCAATCCTCAATCCTCAATCTTCAATCATCAATACTGAATCTTCAATCCTCAATCCTCAATCTTCAAACATCAATACTCAATCTTCAATCCTCAACACTCAATCCTCAATCCTCATTCCTCAAACCTCAATCCTCAACCCTCAGTCCTTATCCTCAATTCTCAATTCTCAATCCTCAATCATCAATCCTCAATCTTCGATCCTCTATAATCAATTTTCAATCCTAGATCCTCAATCCCCAATCCTCAATCTTTAATCCTCAATTTTCAATCCTCAATACTCAATCTTCAATCCTCAGTCCTCAGTCCTCAATCCTCAATTCTGAATTCTCAATCCTGAATCCTCAATGTTCAGCCATCAGTCCTCAACAATCAGCTGTCAATTCTCAATTCTCAATAGAATATCATCAATTCACAGTTTTCAATACTCAATGCTCAATCTGCAATCTTCAAATATCTATACACAAACATCAATCCTCATCACACAACACTCAACACTCAGTCCACAATCCTCAATCTTCAATCCTCAATCCTCAATCCTCAATCCTCAATCCTCAATCTTCAACCATCAATACTCATTCATCAGTCCTCAATTCTCAATCCTCAATCCTCAATTCTCAATACTCAATCGTCAGCCTTCAATCCTCAATACTCAATATTCAATCCACAATCCTGGATCCTCAATCCTCAATCCTCATTCTTCAATCCTCAATACCCGATCCTCAACCTTCAATACTCAATCCTCAATCCTCAATTCTCAATACTCAATCCTCAGACCTCAGTCCTCAAACCTCAATCCTCAACCCTCAGCCCTCATCCTCAATCCTCAATCCTCAACCTCAATCCTCAATCTTCAATCCTCAATACCCAATCCTAAATCTTCAATCCTCAATCCTCAATCCTCAATCTTCAATCCTCAATACTCAATCTTCAATCCTCAATACTCAATATTCAATCCTCAATACTCAATCTTCAGTCCTCAATCCGCAATCATCAATCCACAATCCTCAATCCTCAGTCATCAATCCTCAAACTTCAGTCCTCATCCTCAATTCTCAATCCTCAACCCTCAATCCTCAAACCACAATCCTCAACTGTCAGTCCTCGTCCTCAATCCTCAGCCCTCAGTCCTCAATCCTCAATCTTCAATCATCAATACTCAATCTTCAATCCTCAACACTCAATCCTCAATCCTCATTCCTCAAACCTCAATCCTCAACCCTCAGTCCTTATCCTCAATTCTCAATTCTCAATCCTCAATCCTCAATCCTCAATCTTCGATCCTCTATAATCAATTTTCAATCCTAGATCCTCAATCCCCAATCCTCAATCCTTAATCCTCAATTTTCAATCCTCAATACTCAATCTTCAATCCTCAGTCCTCAGTCCTCAATCCTCAATTCTGAATTCTCAATCCTGAATACTCAATCTTCAGCCCTCAGTCCTCAACAATCAGCTGTCAATTCTCTATCCTCAATAGAATATCATCATTTCACAGTTTTCAATACTCAATGCTCAATCTGCAATCTTCAAATATCTATACACAAACATCAATCCTCATCACACAACCCTCAACACTCAGTCCACAATCCTCAATCTTCAATCCTCAATCCTCAATCCTCAATCCTCAATCCTCAATCTTCAACCATCAATACTCATTCATCAGTCCTCAATTCTCAATCCTCAATCCTCAATCCTCAATACTCAATCGTCAGTCTTCAATCCTCAATACTCAATATTCAATCCACAATCCTGGATCCTCAATCCTCAATCCTCATTCTTCAATCCTCAATACCCAATCCTCAACCTTCAATACTCAATCTTCAATCTTCAATCCTCAGTCCTCAAACCTCAATTCTGAATCCTCAATACTGAATCCTCAACCTACAGCCCTCAGTCCTCAACAATCAGTTGTCAATCCTCAATCCTCAGTATAATGTCCTCAATTCACAGTTTTCAATACTCAATACTCAATCTGCAATCTTCAAATCTCTATCCACAGTCATCAATTCTCATCACTCAACCCTCAACACTCAGTCCTCAATGTTCAATCCTCAATCCCCAATTCTCAATCCTCGATCCTCAATGCTGAATCTTCAATCCTCAATCCTCAATCCTCAATCCTCAATCCTCAATCCTGAATATTCAATCCTCAGTCCCCAATCCTCAATCCTCAATCCTCAATCCTCATTCTTCAATCCTCAATACCCAATCCTCAATCTTCAATCCACAATACTCAATCCACAATCCTCAATCTTCAATACTCAATCGTCAATCCTCAGTCCTCAATCCTCAATCCTCAATCCTCAATCCTCATTCTTCAATCCTCAATACCCAATCCTCAATCTTCAATCCTCAAACCTCAATAACCCATTCTCAATCCTCAATCCTCAGTCGTCAGTCCTCAAACCACAATCCTCAACCCTCAGCCCTCATCCTCAATCCTCAATCCTTACTCCTCAGTCCTCAACCATCAATCCTCAATACTCAATTTTCAATCCTCAATCCTCAATCCTCAATCCTCAATCCTCAATGCTAAATCCTCAATCATCAATACTCAATCTTCAATACTCAATCCTCAATCCTCAATCCTGAATCCTCAATACTAAAGCATCAATACTCAATTCTCAATACTCAAAAGAACATCCTGAATTCTCAGGATCCAATACTCAAACCTCAAACCTCAAACCTCAGCCATCATCCTCAATCCTCAATCCTCAATCATTAATCCTCAATATTCAATCCTCAATACTCAATTTTCAATACTCAATCCGCCATCATCAATCATCAATCCTCAATCCTCAGTCATCAATCCTCAATCTTCAATACTCAATCGTCAATCCTCAGTCCTCAATTCTCAATCCTCAATCCTCAGACCTCAAACCTCAATCCTCAACCCTCAGCCCTCATCGTCAATCCTCAAACCTCAATCCTCAAGCCTCAATCGTCAATCCTCACCATTCAATCCTCAATACTCAATCTTCAATCCTCAATACTCAATCTTCAATCCTCAATACTCAATCTTCAATCCTCAATTCTCGATCGTCAATACTCAATCCTCAATCGTCAATCCTCAATCCCCAATCTTCAATCTTCAATCCTCAATCCTCAATCCACAACCCTCAATCCTCAACCTTCAATCCTCAATACTCAATCTTCAATCCTCAATCCTCAATCCTCAATCCTCAATCCTCAATCCTCAATACTCAATCCTCAATCGTCAATCCTCAATCCCCAATCCTCAATTTTCAATCCTCAATCCCCAATCCTCAATCCTCAAACCTCAATCTTCAATCCACAGTACTCAATCTTCAATCCTTAATCATCAATCCTCAATCCTCAATCCTCAATAGAACATCCCGAATTCTCAGGATTCAATACTCAAACATCAAACATCAAACCTCAGCCATCATCCTCAATCCTCAGTCCTTAATCCTCAATCCTCAATCCTCAGACCTCAAACATCAATACTCAACCCTCAGTCCTCGTCCTCAATCCACAACCCTCAATCCTCAATCCTCAATCATCAATCATCAATATTCAGTCTTCTATCCTCAATCCTCAATCCTCAATCCTCAATCCTCATTCCTCAAACCTCAATCCTCAACCCTCAGTCCTTTTCCTCAATTCTCAATTCTCAATCCTCAATCCTCAATCCTCAATCTTCAATCCTCAGTAATCAATATTCAATCCTAGATCCTCAATCTCCAATCCTCAATCCTTAATCCTCAATCTTCAATCCTCAATCCCCAGTCCTCAGTCTTCAATCCTCAATGCTCCATCCTCAATCCTCTATCCTCAGTCCTCAGTCTTCAACCCTCAGTCCTCAAACCTCAATCCTCAACCGTCAGTCCTCGTCCTCAACCCTCAACTCTCAATACTCAATCCTCAATCTTCAATCATCAATACTCAATCTTCAATCCTCAATACTAAATCTTCAATCCCCAATCATCAATCCTCAATCCTCGATCCTCATTCTTCAATCCTCAATACCCAATCCTCAATCTTCAATCCTTAATCCTCAATCCTCAATTCTCAATCCTCAGTCCTCAGTCCTCAGTCCTAAAACCTCAACCCTCAACCATCAGCCCTCATCCTCAATCCTCAATCCTCATTCCTCAATCCTCAACCTTCAATCCTCAATTCTCAATCTTCAATCCTCAATCCTCAATCCTCATCCTCAATCCTCAATCCTCAGTCATCAATCCTCAATCTTCCTTACTCAGTCCTCAATCCTCAATCCTCAATCCTGAGTACTCAACCATCAACCCTCAATTCTCAATACTCAACAGAATATCCTGAATTCTCAGGATTCAATACTCAAACCTCAAACCTCAAACCTCAGCCCTCATCCTCAATCCTCAATACTCAATCCTCAGTCCTCAACCCTCAATCCTCAACACTCAATCTTCAATCTTCAATCCTCAATCCCCAATCCTCAATCCTCAATCCTCAATCCTCAGTCAACAATCCTCAACCTTCAATACTCAATCCTCAATCCTCATTCCTCAAACATCAATCCTGAAACCTCAGTCCTCATTCTCAATTCTCAATTCTCAATTCTCAATCCTCAATCCTCAATCCTCAACCCTCTATCTTCAATCCTAAATAATCAATCTCCAATACTAGATCCTGAATCCCCAATCCTCAATCCTCAATACCCAATCCTAAATCTTCAATCCTCAATCCTCAATTATCAATTCTCAATCCTCAATCCTCAATCCTCTGTCCTCAAACCTCAATCCTCAACCCTCTGTCCTCATACTCAAACCTCAACCCTCAATAATCAATCCGCAATCTTCACTCATCAGTACTCAATCTTCAATCCTCGATCCTCAATACTCAATCCTCAATCCTCAATACTCAATCCTCAGTCCTCAGTCCTCAATCTTCAATACACAATCCGCCAATCCTCAATATTCAACACACAACCCTCAACCATCAATCCTCAATACTCAACCATCAATCCAAAATTCTCAATACTCAATAGAATATCCTGAATTCTCAGTTTTCAATACTCAATCCTCAATCTTCAATCCTCAGTAATCAATATTCAATCCTAGATCCTCAATCTCCAATCCTCAATCCTTAATCCTCAATCTTCAATCCTCAATCCCCAGTCCTCAGTCTTCAATCCTCAATGCTCCATCCTCAATCCTCTATCCTCAGTCCTCAGTCCTAAACCCTCAGTCCTCAAACCTCAATCCTCAACCGTCAGTCCTCGTCCTCAACCCTCAACTCTCAATACTCAATCCTCAATCTTCAATCATCAATACTCAATCTTCAATCCTCAATACTCAATCTTCAATCCCCAATCATCAATCCTCAATCCTCGATCCTCATTCTTCAATTCTCAATACCCAATCCTCAATCTTCAATCCTTAATCCTCAATCCTCAATTCTCAATCCTCAGTCCTCAGTCCTCAGACCTAAAACCTCAACCCTCAACCATCAGCCCTCATCCTCAATCCTCAATCCTCATTCCTCAATCCTCAACCATCAATCCTCAATTCTCAATCTTCAATCCTCAATCCTCAATCCCCATCCTCAATCCTCAATCCTCAGTTATCAATCCTCAATCTTCCTTACTCAATCCTCAATCCTCAATCCTCAATCCTCAATACTCAACCATCAACCCTCAATTCTCAATACTCAACAGAATATCCTGAATTCTCAGGATTCAATACTCAAACCTCAAACCTAAAACCTCAGCCCTCATCCTCAATCCTCAATACTCAATCCTCAATCCTCAATCCTCAATCCTCAATCCTCAGTCATCAATCCTCAACCTTCAATACTCAATCCTCAATCCTCAATCCTCAATGCTCAATCCTCAATCCTCATTCCTCAAACATCAATCCTCAAACCTCAGTCCTCAAACCTCAATCCTCAACCCTCAGTCCTTATCCTCAATTCTCAATTCTCAATCCTCAATCCTCAATCCTCAATCTTCAATCCTCAGTAATCAATATTCAATCCTAGATCCTCAATCTCCAATCCTCAATCCTTAATCCTCAATCTTCAATCCTCAATCCCCAGTCCTCAGTCTTCAATCCTCAATGCTCCATCCTCAATCCTCTATCCTCAGTCCTCAGTCCTCAACCCTCAGTCCTCAAACCTCAATCCTCAACCGTCAGTCCTCGTCCTCAACCCTCAACTCTCAATACTCAATCCTCAATCTTCAATCATCAATACTCAATCCTCAATCCTCAATACTCAATCTTCAATCCCCAATCATCAATCCTCAATCCTCGATCCTCATTCTTCAATCCTCAATACCCATTCCTCAATCTTCAATCCTTAATCCTCAATCCTCAATTCTCAATCCTCAGTCCTCAGTCCTCAGTCCTAAAACCTCAACCCTCAACCATCAGCCCTCATCCTCAATCCTCAATCCTCATTCCTCAATCCTCAACCTTCAATCCTCAATTCTCAATCTTCAATCCTCAATCCTCAATCCTCATCCTCAATCCTCAATCCTCAGTCATCAATCCTCAATCTTCCTTACTCAGTCCTCAATCCTCAATCCTCAATCCTGAATACTCAACCATCAACCCTCAATTCTCAATACTCAACAGAATATCCTGAATTCTCAGGATTCAATACTCAAACCTCAAACCTCAAACCTCAGCCCTCATCCTCAATCCTCAATACTCAATCCTCAATCCTCAACCCTCAATCCTCAACACTCAATCTTCAATCCTCAATCCCCAATCCTCAATCCTCAATCCTCAATCCTCAGTCAACAATCCTCAACCTTCAATACTCAATCCTCAATCCTCAATCCTCAATCCTCAATCCTCAATCCTCAATCCTCATTCCTCAAACATCAATCCTGAAACCTCAGTCCTCATTCTCAATTCTCAATTCTCAATCCTCAATCCTCAATCCTCAACCCTCTATCTTCAATCCTAAATAATCAATCTCCAATACTAGATCCTGAATCCCCAATCCTCAATCCTCAATGCCCAATCCTAAATCTTCAATCCTCAATCCTCAATTATCAATTCTCAATCCTCAATCCTCAATCCTCTGTCCTCAAACCTCAATCCTCAACCCTCTGTCCTCATACTCAAACCTCAACCCTCAATAATCAATCCGCAATCTTCACTCATCAGTACTCAATCTTCAATCCTCGATCCTCAATACTCAATCCTCAATCCTCAATACTCAATCCTCAGTCCTCAGTCCTCAATCTTCAATACTCAATCCGCCAATCCTCAATATTCAACACACAACCCTCAACCATCAATCCTCAATACTCAACCATCAATCCAAAATTCTCAATACTCAATAGAATATCCTGAATTCTCAGTTTTCAATACTCAATCCTCAATCTTCAATCTTCAAATCTCCATTCACAAACATCAATTCTCATCACTCTACCCTCAACACTCATTCCCCAATCGTCAATCTTCAATCCTCAATCCTCAATTGTCAATCCTCAATCCTCAATCCTCAATCCTCAATCTTCAATCCTCAATACTCAATCTTCAATCCTCAATACTCAATCCTCGATCCTCAATATTCAATCCTCAGTACTCAATCTTCAGTCCTCAATCCGCAATCATCAATCCTCAATCCTCAGTTCTCAATTCTCAATCCTCAATCCTCAATCCTCAATCTTCAATCCTCAGTAATCAATATTCAATCCTAGATCCTCAATCTCCAATCCTCAATCCTTAATCCTCAATCTTCAATCCTCAATCCCCAGTCCTCAGTCTTCAATCCTCAATGCTCCATCCTCAATCCTCTATCCTCAGTCCTCAGTCCTCAACCCTCAGTCCTCAAACCTCAATCCTCAACCGTCAGTCCTCGTCCTCAACCCTCAACTCTCAATACTCAATCCTCAATCTTCAATCATCAATACTCAATCTTCAATCCTCAATACTCAATCTTCAATCCCCAATCATCAATCCTCAATCCTCGATCCTCATTCTTCAATCCTCAATACCCAATCCTCAATCTTCAATCCTTAATCCTCAATCCTCAATTCTCAATCCTCAGTCCTCAGTCCTCAGACCTAAAACCTCAACCCTCAACCATCAGCCCTCATCCTCAATCCTCAATCCTCATTCCTCAATCCTCAACCATCAATCCTCAATTCTCAATCTTCAATCCTCAATCCTCAATCCTCATCCTCAATCCTCAATCCTCAGTTATCAATCCTCAATCTTCCTTACTCAATCCTCAATCCTCAATCCTCAATCCTCAATACTCAACCATCAACCCTCAATTCTCAATACTCAACAGAATATCCTGAATTCTCAGGATTCAATACTCAAACCTCAAACCTAAAACCTCGGCCCTCATCCTCAATCCTCAATACTCAATCCTCAATCCTCAACCCTCAATCCTCAACACTCAATCTTCAATCCTCAATCCTCAATCGTCAATCCTCAATCCTCAATCCTCAGTCATCAATCCTCAACCTTCAATACTCAATCCTCAATCCTCAATCCTCAATGCTCAATCCTCAATCCTCATTCCTCAAACATCAATCCTCAAACCTCAGTCCTCATTCTCAATTCTCAATTCTCAATCCTCAATCCTCAATCCTCAACCCTCTATCTTCAATCCTAAATAATCAATCTCCAATACTAGATCCTGAATCCCCAATCCTCAATCCTCAATACCCAATCCTAAATCTTCAATCCTCAATCCTCAATTATCAATTCTCAATCCTCAATTCTCAATCCTCTGTCCTAAAACCTCAATCCTCAACCCTCAGTCCTCATCCTCAAACCTCAACCCTCAATAATCAATCCGCAATCTTCACTCATCAATACTCAATCTTCAATCCTCAATCCTCAATACTCAATCCTCAATCCTCAACCCTCAATCCTCAATCCTCAATCTTCAATCATCAATACTGAATCTTCAATCCTCAATCCTCAATCTTCAATCATCAATACTCAATCTTCAATCCTCAACACTCAATCCTCAATCCTCATTCCTCAAACCTCAATCCTCAACCCTCAGTCCTTATCCTCAATTCTCAATTCTCAATCCTCAATCCTCAATCCTCAATCTTCGATCCTCTATAATCAATTTTCAATCCTAGATCCTCAATCCCCAATCCTCAATCCTTAATCCTCAATTTTCAATCCTCAATACTCAATCTTCAATCCTCAGTCCTCAGTCCTCAATCCTCAATTCTGAATTCTCAATCCTGAATACTCAATCTTCAGCCCTCAGTCCTCAACAATCAGCTGTCAATTCTCAATCCTCAATAGAATATCATCATTTCACAGATTTCAATACTCAATGCTCAATCTGCAATCTTCAAATATCTATACACAAACATCAATCCTCATCACACAACCCTCAACACTCAGTCCACAATCCTCAATCTTCAATCCTCAATCCTCAATCCTCAATCCTCAATCCTCAATCTTCAACCATCAATACTCATTCATCAGTCCTCAATTCTCAATCCTCAATCCTCAATCCTCAATACTCAATCGTCAGTCTTCAATCCTCAATACTCAATATTCAATCCACAATCCTGGATCCTCAATCCTCAATCCTCATTCTTCAATCCTCAATACCCAATCCTCAACCTTCAATACTCAATCTTCAATCTTCAATCCTCAGTCCTCAAACCTCAATTCTGAACCCTCAATACTGAATCCTCAACCTACAGCCCTCAGTCCTCAACAATCAGTTGTCAATCCTCAATCCTCAGTATAATGTCCTCAATTCACAGTTTTCAATACTCAATACTCAATCTGCAATCTTCAAATCTCTATCCACAGTCATCAATTCTCATCACTCAACCCTCAACACTCAGTCCTCAATGTTCAATCCTCAATCCCCAATTCTCAATCCTCGATCCTCAATGCTGAATCTTCAATCCTCAATCCTCAATCCTCAATCCTCAATCCTCAATCCTGAATATTCAATCCTCAGTCCCCAATCCTCAATCCTCAATCCTCAATCCTCATTCTTCAATCCTCAATACCCAATCCTCAATCTTCAATCCACAATACTCAATCCACAATCCTCAATCTTCAATACTCAATCGCCAATCCTCAGTCCTCAATCCTCAATCCTCAATCCTCGTATCACAAACCTCAATCCTCAACCCTAAGTCCCCATCCTCAACTCTCAATTCTCAACCCTGAATCCTCAACCCTCAATCTTGAATCCTCAATAATCAATCTCCAATCCTAGATCCCCAATCCCTAATCCTCAATCCTTAGTCCTCAATCTTCAATCCTCAATCCCCAGTCCTCAATCTTCAATCCTCAATGCTCAATCCTCAATCCTCAATCCTCAGTCCTCAATCCTCAATCCTCAATCCTCAATCCTCAATCATCAGTCCTCAATCCTCAATCCTCAATCCCCAATCCTCAATATTCAATCCTCAATCCTCAATCCTCAATCCTCAATACTCAATCCTCAATCTTCAGTCCTCAATAGTCAATCTTCAATCCTCAATCCTCAATCCTCAATCCTCAATCCTCAATACTCAATCCTCAATCCTCAACCCTCAATCCTCATTCCTCAATCTTCAATCCTCAATACTCAATCTTCAATCCTCAATCCTCAATCCTCAATCCTCAATCCTCATTCTTCAATCCTCAATACCCAATCCTCAATCTTCAATCCTCAAACCTCAATAACCCATTCTCAATCCTCAATCCTCAGTCGTCAGTCCTCAAACCACAATCCTCAACCCTCAGCCCTCATCCTCAATCCTCAATCCTTACTCCTCAGTCCTCAACCATCAATCCTCAATACTCAATTTTCAATCCTCAATCCTCAATCCTCAATCCTCAATCCTCAATGCTAAATCCTCAATCATCAATACTCAATCTTCAATACTCAATCCTCAATCCTCAATCCTGAATCCTCAATACTAAAGCATCAATACTTAATTCTCAATACTCAAAAGAACATCCTGAATTCTCAGGATCCAATACTCAAACCTCAAACCTCAAACCTCAGCCATCATCCTCAATCCTCAATCCTCAATCATCAATCCTCAATATTCAATCCTCAATACTCAATTTTCAATACTCAATCCGCCATCATCAATCATCAATCCTCAATCCTCAGTCATCAATCCTCAATCTTCAATACTCAATCGTCAATCCTCAGTCCTCAATTCTCAATCCTCAATCCTCAGACCTCAAACCTCAATCCTCAACCCTCAGCCCTCATCGTCAATCCTCAAACCTCAATCCTCAAGCCTCAATCGTCAATCCTCACCATTCAATCCTCAATGCTCAATCTTCAATCCTCAATACTCAATCTTCAATCCTCAATACTCAATCTTCAATCCTCAATTCTCGATCGTCAATACTCAATCCTCAATCGTCAATCCTCAATCCCCAATCTTCAATCTTCAATCCTCAATCCTCAATCCACAACCCTCAATCCTCAACCTTCAATCCTCAATACTCAATCTTCAATCCTCAATCCTCAATCCTCAATCCTCAATCCTCAATCCTCAATACTCAATCCTCAATCGTCAATCCTCAATCCCCAATCCTCAATTTTCAATCCTCAATCCCCAATCCTCAATCCTCAAACCTCAATCTTCAATCCACAGTACTCAATCTTCAATCCTTAATCATCAATCCTCAATCCTCAATCCTCAATAGAACATCCCGAATTCTCAGGATTCAATACTCAAACATCAAACATCAAACCTCAGCCATCATCCTCAATCCTCAGTCCTTAATCCTCAATCCTCAATCCTCAGACCTCAAACATCAATACTCAACCCTCAGTCCTCGTCCTCAATCCACAACCCTCAATCCTCAATCCTCAATCATCAATCATCAATATTCAGTCTTCTATCCTCAATCCTCAATCCTCAATCCTCAATCCTCATTCCTCAAACCTCAATCCTCAACCCTCAGTCCTTTTCCTCAATTCTCAATTCTCAATCCTCAATCCTCAATCCTCAATCTTCAATCCTCAGTAATCAATATTCAATCCTAGATCCTCAATCTCCAATCCTCAATCCTTAATCCTCAATCTTCAATCCTCAATCCCCAGTCCTCAGTCTTCAATCCTCAATGCTCCATCCTCAATCCTCTATCCTCAGTCCTCAGTCTTCAACCCTCAGTCCTCAAACCTCAATCCTCAACCGTCAGTCCTCGTCCTCAACCCTCAACTCTCAATACTCAATCCTCAATCTTCAATCATCAATACTCAATCTTCAATCCTCAATACTAAATCTTCAATCCCCAATCATCAATCCTCAATCCTCGATCCTCATTCTTCAATCCTCAATACCCAATCCTCAATCTTCAATCCTTAATCCTCAATCCTCAATTCTCAATCCTCAGTCCTCAGTCCTCAGTCCTAAAACCTCAACCCTCAACCATCAGCCCTCATCCTCAATCCTCAATCCTCATTCCTCAATCCTCAACCTTCAATCCTCAATTCTCAATCTTCAATCCTCAATCCTCAATCCTCATCCTCAATCCTCAATCCTCAGTCATCAATCCTCAATCTTCCTTACTCAGTCCTCAATCCTCAATCCTCAATCCTGAGTACTCAACCATCAACCCTCAATTCTCAATACTCAACAGAATATCCTGAATTCTCAGGATTCAATACTCAAACCTCAAACCTCAAACCTCAGCCCTCATCCTCAATCCTCAATACTCAATCCTCAGTCCTCAACCCTCAATCCTCAACACTCAATCTTCAATCCTCAATCCCCAATCCTCAATCCTCAATCCTCAATCCTCAGTCAACAATCCTCAACCTTCAATACTCAATCCTCAATCCTCATTCCTCAAACATCAATCCTGAAACCTCAGTCCTCATTCTCAATTCTCAATTCTCAATCCTCAATCCTCAATCCTCAACCCTCTATCTTCAATCCTAAATAATCAATCTCCAATACTAGATCCTGAATCCCCAATCCTCAATCCTCAATACCCAATCCTAAATCTTCAATCCTCAATCCTCAATTATCAATTCTCAATCCTCAATCCTCAATCCTCTGTCCTCAAACCTCAATCCTCAACCCTCTGTCCTCATACTCAAACCTCAACCCTCAATAATCAATCCGCAATCTTCACTCATCAGTACTCAATCTTCAATCCTCGATCCTCAATACTCAATCCTCAATCCTCAATACTCAATCCTCAGTCCTCAGTCCTCAATCTTCAATACACAATCCGCCAATCCTCAATATTCAACACACAACCCTCAACCATCAATCCTCAATACTCAACCATCAATCCAAAATTCTCAATACTCAATAGAATATCCTGAATTCTCAGTTTTCAATACTCAATCCTCAATCTTCAATCCTCAGTAATCAATATTCAATCCTAGATCCTCAATCTCCAATCCTCAATCCTTAATCCTCAATCTTCAATCCTCAATCCCCAGTCCTCAGTCTTCAATCCTCAATGCTCCATCCTCAATCCTCTATCCTCAGTCCTCAGTCCTAAACCCTCAGTCCTCAAACCTCAATCCTCAACCGTCAGTCCTCGTCCTCAACCCTCAACTCTCAATACTCAATCCTCAATCTTCAATCATCAATACTCAATCTTCAATCCTCAATACTCAATCTTCAATCCCCAATCATCAATCCTCAATCCTCGATCCTCATTCTTCAATTCTCAATACCCAATCCTCAATCTTCAATCCTTAATCCTCAATCCTCAATTCTCAATCCTCAGTCCTCAGTCCTCAGACCTAAAACCTCAACCCTCAACCATCAGCCCTCATCCTCAATTCTCAATCCTCATTCCTCAATCCTCAACCATCAATCCTCAATTCTCAATCTTCAATCCTCAATCCTCAATCCCCATCCTCAATCCTCAATCCTCAGTTATCAATCCTCAATCTTCCTTACTCAATCCTCAATCCTCAATCCTCAATCCTCAATACTCAACCATCAACCCTCAATTCTCAATACTCAACAGAATATCCTGAATTCTCAGGATTCAATACTCAAACCTCAAACCTAAAACCTCAGCCCTCATCCTCAATCCTCAATACTCAATCCTCAATCCTCAATCCTCAATCCTCAATCCTCAGTCATCAATCCTCAACCTTCAATACTCAATCCTCAATCCTCAATCCTCAATGCTCAATCCTCAATCCTCATTCCTCAAACATCAATCCTCAAACCTCAGTCCTCATTCTCAATTCTCAATTCTCAATCCTCAATCCTCAATCCTCAACCCTCTATCTTCAATCCTAAATAATCAATCTCCAATACTAGATCCTGAATCCCCAATCCTCAATCCTCAATACGCAATCCTAAATCTTCAATCCTCAATCCTCAATTATCAATTCTCAATCCTCAATCCTCAATCCTCTGTCCTAAAACCTCAATCCTCAACCCTCAGTCCTCATCCTCAAACCTCAACCCTCAATAATCAATCCGCAATCTTCACTCATCAATACTCAATCTTCAATCCTCAATCCTCAATACTTAATCCTCAATCCTCAACCCTCAATCCTCAATCCTCAATCTTCAATCATCAATACTGAATCTTCAATCCTCAATCCTCAATCCTCAATCCTCAATCCTCATTCCTCAATCGTCAATCCTCAATATTCAATCCTCAATACTCAATTTTCAATACTCAATCCGCCATCATCAATCATTAATCCTCAATCCTCAGTCATCAATCCTCAATCTTCAATACTCAATCGCCAATCCTCAGTCCTCAATTCTCAATCCTCAATCCTCGTACCCCAAACCTCAATCCTCAACCCTCAGTCCTCATCCTCAATTCTCAATTCTCAATCCTCAATCCTCAACCCTCAATCTTCAATCCTCAATACTCAATCTTCAATCCTCAATCCTCAATCATCAATCCTCAATATTCAATCCTCAATACTCAATTTTCAATACTCAATCCGCCATCATCAATCATCAATCCTCAATCCTCAGTCATCAATCCTCAATCTTCAATACTCAATCGTCAATCCTCAGTCCTCAATTCTCAATCCTCAATCCTCAGACCTCAAACCTCAATCCTCAACCCTCAGCCCTCATCGTCAATCCTCAAACCTCAATCCTCAAGCCTCAATCGTCAATCCTCAACATTCAATCCTCAATACTCAATACTCAATCCTCAATCGTCAATCCTCAATCCCCAATCCTCAATCTTCAATCCTCAATCCCCAATCCTCAATCCTCAAACCTCAACCTTCAATCCACAGTACTCAATCTTCAATCCTTAATCATGAATCCTCAATCCTCAATCCTCAATAGAACATCCCGAACTCTCAGGATTCAATACTCAAACATCAAACCTCAAACCTCAGCCATCATCCTCAATCCTCAGTCCTTAATCCTCAATCCTCAATCCACAGACCTCAAACATCAATACTCTACCCTCAGTCCTCGTCCTCAATCCACAACCCTCAATCCTCAATCCTCAATCATCAATCATCAATATTCAGTCTTCAATCCTCAATCCTCAATCCTCAATCCTCAATCCTCATTCCTCAAACCTCAATCCTCAACCCTCAGTCCTTATCCTCAATTCTCAATTCTCAATCCTCAATCCTCAATCCTCAATCTTCAATCCTCAGTAATCAATGTTCAATCCTAGATCCTCAATCTCCAATCCTCAATCCTTAATCCTCAATCTTCAATCCTCAATCCCCAGTCCTCAGTCTTCAATCCTCAATGCTCCATCCTCAATCCTCTATCCTCAGTCCTCAGTCCTCAACCCTCAGTCCTCAAACCTCAATCCTCAACCGTCAGTCCTCGTCCTCAACCCTCAACTCTCAATACTCAATCCTCAATCTTCAATCATCAATACTCAATCTTCAATCCTCAATACTCAATCTTCAATCCCCAATCATCAATCCTCAATCCTCGATCCTCATTCTTCAATCCTCAATACCCATTCCTCAATCTTCAATCCTTAATCCTCAATCCTCAATTCTCAATCCTCAGTCCTCAGTCCTCAGTCCTAAAACCTCAACCCTCAACCATCAGCCCTCATCCTCAATCCTCAATGCTCATTCCTCAATCCTCAACCTTCAATCCTCAATTCTCAATCTTCAATCCTCAATCCTCAATCCTCATCCTCAATCCTCAATCCTCAGTCATCAATCCTCAATCTTCCTTACTCAGTCCTCAATCCTCAATCCTCAATCCTGAATACTCAACCATCAACCCTCAATTCTCAATACTCCACAGAATATCCTGAATTCTCAGGATTCAATACTCAAACCTCAAACCTCAAACCTCAGCCCTCATCCTCAATCCTCAATACTCAATCCTCAATCCTCAACCCTCAATCCTCAACACTCAATCTTCAATCCTCAATCCCCAATCCTCAATACTCAATCCTCAATCCTCAGTCAACAATCCTCAACCTTCAATACTCAATCCTCAATCCTCAATCCTCAATCCTCAATCCTCAATCCTCATTCCTCAAACATCAATCCTGAAACCTCAGTCCTCATTCTCAATTCTCAATTCTCAATCCTCAATCCTCAATCCTCAACCCTCTATCTTCAATCCTAAATAATCAATCTACAATACTAGATCCTGAATCCCCAATCCTCAATCCTCAATACCCAATCCTAAATCTTCAATCCTCAATCCTCAATTATCAATTCTCAATCCTCAATCCTCAATCCTCTGTCCTCAAACCTCAATCCTCAACCCTCTGTCCTCATACTCAAACCTCAACCCTCAATAATCAATCCGCAATCTTCACTCATCAGTACTCAATCTTCAATCCTCGATCCTCAATACTCAATCCTCAATCCTCAATACTCAATCCTCAGTCCTCAGTCCTCAATCTTCAATACACAATCCGCCAATCCTCAATATTCAACACACAACCCTCAACCATCAATCCTCAATACTCAACCATCAATCCAAAATTCTCAATACTCAATAGAATATCCTGAATTCTCAGTTTTCAATACTCAATCCTCAATCTTCAATCTTCAAATCTCCATTCACAAACATCAATTCTCATCACTCAACCCTCAACACTCATTCCCCAATCGTCAATCTTCAATCCTCAATCCTCAATTGTCAATCATCAATCCTCAATCCTCAATCCTCAATCTTCAATCCTCAATACTCAATCTTCAATCCTCAATACTCAATCCTCGATCCTCAATATTCAATCCTCAGTACTCAATCTTCAGTCCTCAATCCGCAATCATCAATCCTCAATCCTCAGTTCTCAATTCTCAATCCTCAATCCTCAATCCTCAATCTTCAATCCTCAGTAATCAATATTCAATCCTAGATCCTCAATCTCCAATCCTCAATCCTTAATCCTCAATCTTCAATCCTCAATCCCCAGTCCTCAGTCTTCAATCCTCAATGCTCCATCCTCAATCCTCTATCCTCAGTCCTCAGTCCTCAACCCTCAGTCCTCAAACCTCAATCCTCAACCGTCAGTCCTCGTCCTCAACCCTCAACTCTCAATACTCAATCCTCAATCTTCAATCATCAATACTCAATCTTCAATCCTCAATACTCAATCTTCAATCCCCAATCATCAATCCTCAATCCTCGATCCTCATTCTTCAATCCTCAATACCCAATCCTCAATCTTCAATCCTTAATCCTCAATCCTCAATTCTCAATCCTCAGTCCTCAGTCCTCAGACCTAAAACCTCAACCCTCAACCATCAGCCCTCATCCTCAATCCTCAATCCTCATTCCTCAATCCTCAACCATCAATCCTCAATTCTCAATCTTCAATCCTCAATCCTCAATCCTCATCCTCAATCCTCAATCCTCAGTTATCAATCCTCAATCTTCCTTACTCAATCCTCAATCCTCAATCCTCAATCCTCAATACTCAACCATCAACCCTCAATTCTCAATACTCAACAGAATATCCTGAATTCTCAGGATTCAATACTCAAACCTCAAACCTAAAACCTCAGCCCTCATCCTCAATCCTCAATACTCAATCCTCAATCCTCAACCCTCCATCCTCAACACTCAATCTTCAATCCTCAATCCTCAATCCTCAATCCTCAATCCTCAATGCTCAATCATCAGTCCTCAATCCTCAATCCTCAATCCCCAATCCTCAATATTCAATCCTCAATCCTCAATCCTCAATCCTCAATACTCAATCCTCAATCTTCAATCCTCAATAGTCAATCTTCAATCCTCAATCCTCAATCCTCAATCCTCAATACTCAATCCTCAACCCTCAACCCTCAATCCTCATTCCTCAATCTTCAATCCTCAATACTCAATCTTCAATCCTCAATCCTCAATCCTCAATCCTCAATGCTCATTCTTCAATCCTCAATACCCAATCCTCAATCTTCAATCCTCAAACCTCAATAACCCATTCTCAATCCTCAATCCTCAGTCGTCAGTCCTCAAACCACAATCCTCAACCCTCAGCCCTCATCCTCAATCCTCAATCCTTACTCCTCAGTCCTCAACCATCAATCCTCAATACTCAATTTTCAATCCTCAATTCTCAATCCTCAATCCTCAATCCTCAATGCTAAATCCTCAATCATCAATACTCAATCTTCAATACTCAATCCTCAATCCTCAATCCTGAATCCTCAATACTAAAGCATCAATACTCAATTCTCAATACTCAAAAGAACATCCTGAATTCTCAGGATCCAATACTCAAACCTCAAACCTCAAACCTCAGCCATCATCCTCAATCCTCAATCCTCAATCATCAATCCTCAACCTTCAATCCTCAACACTCAGCCTTCAACCCTCAATCCTCAATCCTCAATCCTCAATTCTCAATCCTCAATCTTCAATCCTCTATACCGAATCCTCAATCCTCAATCCCCAGTCTTCAATCCTCAATACCCAATCCTCAATCTTCGATCCTCAATCCTCAATCCTCGATTCTCAATCCTAAATCCTCAACCCTCAATCCTCAACACTCAATCGTCAGTCTTCAATCCTCAATACTCAATCTTCTATCCACAGTCCTGGATCCTCAATCCTCAATCTTCAATCCTCAATCCTCAATCCTCAATTCTCAATCCTCAATCCTCAGTCCTCAGACCTCAAACCTCAATCCTCAACCCTCAGCCCTCATCGTCAATCCTCAAACCTCAATCCTAAATCCTCAATCGTCAATCCTCAATCCTCAATGTTCAATCCACAATACTCAACCTTCAAACCTCAATCCTCAATCCTCAATACTCAATATTCAATCCTCAATACTCAACTTTCAATACTCAATCCGCAATCATCAATCCTCAATCCTGAATCCTCACTCATCAAGCCTCAATCTTCAATACTCAATCGTCAATCCTCAGTCCTCAATCCTCAGCCCTCAGTCCTCGTCATCAATCCTCCACCCTCAATAATCAACCCGCAATCTTCAATCATCAATACTCAATCTTCAATCCTCAATCCTCAATACTCAATCCGCAATCATCAATCCTCAATCCTCAATCCTCAGTCATCAATCCTCAATCTTCAATACTCAATCGTCAATCCTCAGTCCTCAATCCTCAATCCTCAATCCTCGTATCACAAACCTCAATCCTCAACCCTAAGTCCCCATCCTCAACTCTCAATTCTCAACCCTCAATCCTCAACCCTCAATCTTGAATCCTCAATAATCAATCTCCAATCCTAGATCCCCAATCCCTAATCCTCAATCCTTAATCCTCAATCTTCAATCCTCAATCCCCAGTCCTCAATCTTCAATCCTCAATGCTCAATGCTCAATCCTCAATCCTCAGTCCTCAATCCTCAATCCTCAATCCACAATCCTCAATCCTCATTCCTCAATCCTCAATCCTCAATCCCCAATCCTCAATATTCAATCCTCAATCCTCAATCCTCAATACTCAATCCTCAATCTTCAATCCTCAATAGTCAATCTTCAATCCTCAATCCTCAATCCTCAATCCTCAATACTCAATCCTCAATCCTCAACCCTCAATCCTCAATCCTCAATCTTCAATCCTCAATACTCAATCTTCAATCCTCAATCCTCAATCCTCAATCCTCAATCCTCATTCTTCAATCCTCAATACCCAATCCTCAACACTCAGCCTTCAACCCTCAATCCTCAATCCTCAATCGTCAATCCGCAATCCTCAATCCTTAGTCATCAATCCTCAACCTTCAATACTCAATCCTCTATTCTCAATCCTCAATCCTCAATGTTCAATCCTCAATAGTCAATCTTCAATCCTCAATCCTCAATCCTCAATCCTCAATACTCAATCCTCAATGCTCAACCCTCAATCCTCAATCCTCAATCTTCAATCCTCAATACTCAATCTTCAATCCTCAATCCTCAATCCTCAATCCTCAATCCTCATTCTTCAATCCTCAATACCCAATCCTCAATCTTCAATCCTCAATCCTCAATCCTCAATTCTCAATCCTCAATCCTCAGTCGTCAGTCCTCAAACCACAATCCTCAACCCTCAGCCCTCATCCTCAATCCTCAATCCTTATTCCTCAGTCCTCAACCATCAATCCTCAATACTCAATTTTCAATCCTCAATCCTCAACGCTAAATCCTCAGTCATCAATACTCAATCTTCAATACTCAATCCTCAATCCTCAATCCTGAATCCTCAATACTAAAGCATCAATACTCAATTCTCAATACTCAAAAGAACATCCTGAATTCTCAGGATCCAATACTCAAACCTCAAACCTCAAACCTCAGCCATCATCCTCAATCCTCAATCCTCAATCGTCAATCCTCAACCTTCAATCCTCAACACTCAGCCTTCAACCCTCAATCCTCAATCCTCAATCGTCAATCCGCAATCCTCAATCCTCAGTCATCAATCCTCAACCTTCAATACTCAATCCTCTATCCTCAATCCTGAATCCCCAACCCTCAATCCTCAATCCTCAATCCTCAATCCTCAATCCTCAATCCTCAATCCTAAACCCTCAGCCCTTATCCTCAATTCTCAATTCTCAATCCTCAATCCTCAATCCTCAATCTTCAATCCTCAGTAATCAATAATCAATCCTATATCCTCAATCCCCAATCCTCAATCCTTAATCCTCAATCTTCAATCCTCAATACCCAGTCCTCAATCTTCAATCCTCAATGCTCCATCCTCAATCCTCTATCCTCAGTCCTCAGTCCTCAAACCTCAATCCTCAAACCTCAATCCTCAACCGTCAGTCCTCGTCCTCAACCCTCAACCCTCAATACTCAATCCTCAATCTTCTGTCATCAATACTCAAGCTTCAATCCCCAATACTCAATCTTCAATCCCCAACCATCAATCCTCAATCCTCCATCCTCATTCTTCAATCCTCAATACCCAATCCTCTATCTTCAATCCTTAATCCTCAATCCTCAATTCTCAATCCTCAGTCCTCAGTCCTCAGTCCTAAAACCTCAACCCTCAACCTTCAGCCCTCATCCTCAATCCTCAATCCTCAATCCTCAATCCTCAGTCATCAATCCTCAATCTTCAATCCTCAATCCTCAATCCTCAGTCATCAATCCTCAATCCTCAATCCTCAATCCTCAATCCTCAACCCTCAATCGTCAGTCTTCAAACCTCAATACTCAATCTTCAATCCACAATCCTCAATCCTCAATCCTCAAGCCTCATCCTTCAATCCTCAATACCCAATCCTCAATCTTCAATACTCAATCCTCAATCCTCAATAATCAATCTTCAGTCCTCAATCCTCAGTCCTCAAACCTCAATTCTGAATCCTCAATCCTGAATCCTTAACCTTCAGCCCTTAGTCCTCAACAATCAGTTGACAATACTCAATCCTCAATAGAATATCCTCAATTCACAGCTTTCAAAACTCAATACTCAATCTGCAATCTTCAAACCTCTATCCACAAACATCAATTCTCATCACTCAACCCTCAACACACAGTCCTCAATGTTCAATCCTCAATCCTCAATCCACAATCCTCAATCGTCAATTTTCAATCCTCAATCTCCAGTCCTCAATCTTCAATCGTCAGTGCTCAATCCTCAATCCTCAATCCTCAGTCATCAATCCACAATCCTCAATCCTCAAACCTCAATCCTCAACCGTCAGTCCTCGTCCTCAATCCTCAACACTCAATCCTCAATACTCAATCTTCAATCATCAATACTCAATATTCAATCCTCCATCTTCAATACTCAATCCTCAATCCTCAATCCTCAATCCTCAATATTCAACACACAACCCTCAACCACCAATCCTCAATACTCAGCCATCAATCCTCAATTCTCAATACTCAATAGAGTATCTGAATTCTCATGGTTCAATTCTCAATCCACAATATTCAATAATCAAATCTCAATCCTCAAACATCAATTCTCAACACTCAGTCCTCTGTCTTCAATCCTCCATCCTCAACCCACAATCCTGAAGCGTCAATCCTCAGTCCTGAATCCTCAATAGAACATCCTGAATTCTCAGGATTCAATACTCAGACCTCAAACCTCAAACCTCAGCCATCATCCGCAATTCTCAATCCTCAATCCTCAATCTTCAACGTTCAATTCGCAATACCCAATCATCAATCTTCAATCCTCAATCCTGAATCCTCAATCCTCAATCCTCAATCCTTAATCCTCAATCCTGAATCCTCAATCCTGAATCCTCAATCTTCAGACCTAAGTCCTCAACAATCAGTTGTCAATTCACAATCCTCAATAGAATATCATCAATTCACCGTTTTTAATACTCAATACTCAATCTGCAATCTTTAAACCTCTATCCACAAACATCAATTCTCATAGCTCAACCCTCAACACTCAGTCCCCAATCCTCAATCTTCAATCCTCAATTCTCAATCCTCAATCCTCAATCCTCAATCCACAATCTTCAATCGTCAATACTCAATCATCAATCCTCAATACTCAATCCTCAATCCTCAATCCTCAACCCTCGATCGTCAGTCTTCAAACCTCAATACTCAATCTTCAATCCTCAATCCTCAATCCTCAATCCTCAATCCTCAATCCTCAACGTTCAATTTGCAATACCCAATCCTCAATCTTCAATCCTCAATCCTCAATCCGCAATCCTCAATCCACAATCCTTAATCCTCAATCCTCAATCCTCAGTCCTCAATCCTCAATCCTGAATCCTCAATCTTCAGCCCTCAGTCCTCAACAATCAGGTGACAATCCTCAATCCTCAATAGAATATCATCAATTCACAGTTTTCAGTACTCAATACTCAATCTGCAATCTTTAAATCACTATCCACAAACATCAATTCTCATCACTCAACCCTCAACACTCAGTCCCCAATCCTCAATCTTCAATCCTCAATCCTCAAGCCTCATCCTTCAATCCTCAATACCCAACCCTCAATCTTCAATACTCAATCCTGAATCCTCAATAATCAATCTTCAATCCTCAATCCTCAATCCTCAATCCTCAATCCTCATTTGTCAACCCTAAATACCCAATCCTCAATCTTCAATCATCAATACTCAATCTTCAACCCTCAATCCTCAATACTCAAACCTCAATCCTCAATTCTCAATACCCAATCCTCAATCTTCAATACTCAATCCTCAATCCTCAATAATCAATCTTCAATCCTCAATCCTCAGTCCTCAAACCTCAATTCTGAATCCTCAATCCTGAATCCTTAATCTTCAGCCCTTAGTCCTCAACAATCAGTTGACAATTCTCAATCCTCAATAGAATATCATCAATTCACGGTTTTCAATACTCAATACTCAATCTGCAATCTTTAAACCTGTATCCACAAACATCAATTCTCATAACTCAACACTCAACACTCTGTCCCCAATCCTCAATCTTCAATCCTCAATTCTCAATCCTCAATCCTCAATCCTCAATCCTCAATCTTCAATCCTCAATACACAATCATCAATCCTCAATACTCAATCCTCAATCCTCAATCCTCAATCCTCAATCCTCATTCTTCAATCCTCAATATCCAATCCCCAATCTTCAATCCTCAATCCTCAATCCTCAATTCTCAATCCTCAATCCTCAGTCCTCAGCCCTAGAACCTCAATCCTCAACCCTCAGTCCTCGTCCTCAATCCTCAACCCTCAATAATCCATCCGCAATCTTCAATCATGAATACTCAAACTTCTACCCTCAATCCTCAATAATCAAACCTCAATCCTCAATACTCAATCCTCAGTCCTCAGTCCGCAGTCTTCAATACTCAATCCTCCAATCCCCAATATGCAACACACAACCCTCAACCATCAATCCAAAATTCTCAACACTCAATAGAATATCCTGAATTCTCAGTTTTCAATACTCAATCCTCAATCTTCGATCTTCAAATCTCCATCCACAAACATCAATTCTCATCACTCAACCCTCAACGCTCAGTCCTCAATCCTCAATCCTCAATCCTCAATCCTCAATTCCCAATCTTCAATCCCCAATACTCAATCGTCAACCCTCAATCCTCAATCCTCAATCCTCAATCCTCAATCCTCATTCTTCAATCCTCAATACCCAATCCTCAATCTTCAATCCTCAATGCTCAATCCTCAATTCTCAATCAGCAATCCCCAATCCTCAGACCTCAAACATCAGTACTCAACCCTGAGTCCTCGTCGTCAGTCCACAACCCTCAATCCTCAATCCTCAATCTTCAATCCTCAATACTCAATTTTCAATCCCCAATACTCAATCGTCAACCCTCAATCCTCAATCCTCAATCCTCAATCCTCATTCTTCAATCCTCAATACCCAATCCTCAATCTTCAATCCTCAATGCTCAATCCTCAATTCTCAATCAGCAATCCCCAATCCTCAGACCTCAAACATCAGTACTCAACCCTGAGTCCTCGTCGTCAGTCCACAACCCTCAATCCTCAATCCTCAATCTTCAATCCTCAATACTCAATTTTCAATCCTCAATCCTCAATCCTCATTCCTCAATCCTCAATCTTCATTCCTCAATACCCAATCCCCAATGTTCAATCCGCAATACCCAATCTTCAATACTCAGTCGTCAATCCTCAATCCTCAATCCTCAATCCTCAACCCTCAGTCCTCAAACCTCAATCCTGAATCCTCAATCCTGAATCCTCAATCTTCAGCACTCAGTCCTCAACAATCAGTTGTCAATTCTCAATCCTCAATAGAATATCATAAATTCACAGTTTTCAGTACTCAATACTCTATCTGCAATCTTTAAATCACTATCCACAAACATCAATTCTCATCACTCAACACTCAACACACAGTCCCCAATCCTCAATCTTCAATCCTCAATCCTCAATCCTCAATCCTCAATCTTCAATCCTCAACACTCAATCATCAATCCTCAATCCTCAATCCGCAATCCTCAATCGTCTGTCTTCAAACCTCAATACTCAATCTTCAATCCTCAATCCTCAATCCTCAATCCTCAAGCCTCATCCTTCAATCCTCAATACCCAACCCTCAATCTTCAATACTCAATCCTCAATCCTCAATAATCAATCTTCAATCCTCAATCCTCAATCCTCAATCCTCAATCCTCATTCGTCAACCCTAAATACCCAATCCTCAATCTTCAATCATCAATACTCAATCTTCAACCCTCAATCCTCAATACTCAAACCTCAATCCTCAATCCTCAATCCTCAATCCTCAATCCTCAACCTTCAATCCTCAATCGTCAATCCCCAATCCCCAATCCTCAACCTTCAATCCTCAATCCTCAATCCTCAATCCTCAATCCTCAATTCTCAATCTTCAATCCCCAATACTCAATCGTCAACCCTCAATCCTCAATCCCCAATCCTCAATCCTCATTCTTCAATCCTCAATACCCAATCCTCAATCTTCAATCCTCAATGCTCAATCCTCAATTCTGAATCCTCAATCCTGAATCCTTAACATTCAGCCCTTAGTCCTCAACAATCAGTTGACAATCCTCAATCCTCAATAGAATATCCTCAATTCACAGCTTTCAATACTCAATACTCAATCTGCAATCTTCAAACCTCTATCCACAAACATCAATTCTCATCACACAACCCTCGACACTCAGTCCTCAATGTTCAATCTTCAATCGTCAATGCACAATCCTCAATCGTCAATCTTCAATCCTCAATACTCAATCTTCAATCTTCGTACCTCAAACCTCAATCCTCAACCCTCAGTCCTCATCCTCAATTCTCAATTCTCAATCCTCAATCCTCATCCCTCAATCTTCAATACTCAATAATCAATCTCCAATCCTAGATCCCCTATCCCCAATCCTCAATCCTTAATCCTCAATCTTCAATCCTCAATCCCCAGTCCCCAATCTTCAATCCTCAATGCTCAATCCTCAATCCTCAATCCTCAGGCCTCAATCCTCAATCCTCAATAGAACATCCCGAATTCTCAGGATTCAATACTCAAACATCAAACCTCAAACCTCAGCCATCATCCTCAATCCTCAGTCCTCAATCCTAAATCCTCAACCCTCAATCCTCAATCTTCAATCCTCAATACTCAATCTTCAATCCTCAATTCTCGATCGTCAATACTCAATCCTCAATCGTCAATCCTCAATCCCCAATCCTCAATCTTCAATCCTCAATCCTCAATCCACAACCCTCAATCCTCAACCTTCAATCCTCAATACTCAATCTTCAATCCTCAATCCTCAATCCACAATCCTCAATCCTCAATCCTCAATACTCAATCCTCAATCGTCAATCCTCAATCCCCAATCCTCAATCTTCAATCCTCAATCCCCAATCCTCCATCCTCAAACCTCAATCTTCAATCCACAGTACTCAATCTTCAATCCTTAATCATCAATCCTCAATCCGCAATCCTCAATACTCCATCGTCAATCCCCAATCCCCAATCCTCAACCTTCGAACCTCAATCCTCAATCCTCAATCCTCAATCCTCAATCCTCAATCCTCAATCTTCAATCCTCAATACTCAATCATCAATCCTCAATCCTCAATTCTCAATCCTCAATCCTTAATCCTCAATCTTCAATCCTCAATCCCCAGTCCTCAATCTTCAATCCTCCATGCCCAATCCTCAAGCCTCAATCCTCAGTCCTCAATTCTCAACCCTCAGACCTCGTCCTCAATCCTCAACCCTCAATAATCAATCCGCAATATTCAATCATCAATACTCAATCAATCCTCAATCCTCAATTCTCAATCCTCGATCCTCAATACTCAATACCCAGTCCTCAGTCATCAATCTTCAATACTCGATCCGCCAGTCCTCAATATACAGCACACAACCCTCAACCATCAATCCTCAATACTCAACCATCAATCCTCAATTCTCAATACTCAGTAGAATATCCTGAATCCTCGGTTTTCAATACTCAATCCTCAATCATCAATCTTCAAATCTCCATCCACAAACATCATTTCTCATCTCTCAACCCTCAACACACAGTCCTCAATCTTCAATCCTCAATCCTCAATCCTCAATCTTCAATCCTCAATACTCAACCTTCAATCCTCAATCCTCAATTCTCGATCCTCAATCCTCAATACTCAATCGTTAATCCCCAATCCCCAATCCTCAACCTTCAATCCTAAATCCTCAATCCTCAATCCTCAATCCTCAATTCTCAATCTTCAATCCCCAATACTCAATCTTCAACCCTCAATCCTCAATCCTCAATCCTCAATCCTCATTCTTCAATCCTCAATACCCAATACTCAATCTTTAATCCTCAATGCTCAATCCTCAATTCTCAATCAGCAATCCCCAATCCTCAGACCTCAAACATCAGTACTCAACCCTGAGTCCTCGTCGTCAGTCCACAACCCTCAATCCTCAATCCTCAATCTTCAATCCTCAATAATCAATTTTCAATCCTCAATCCTCAATCCTCAATCCTCAATCCTCAATCTTCATTCCTCAATACCCAATCCCCAATGTTCAATCCGCAATACCCAATCTTCAATAATCAGTCGTCAATTCTCAATCCTCAATCCTCAATCCTCAACCCTCAGTCCTCAAACCTCAATCCTGAATCCTCAATCCTGAATCCTCAATCTTCAGCACTCAGTCCTCAACAATCAGTTGACAATCCTCAATCCTCAATAGAATATCCTCAATTCACAGCTTTCAATACTCAATACTCAATCTGCAATCTTCAAACCTCTATCCACAAACATCAATTCTCATCACACAACCCTCGACACTCAGTCCTCAATGTTCAATCCTCAATCTTCAATGGACAATCCTCAATCGTCAATCTTCAATCCTCAATACTCAATCTTCAATCCTCAATCCTCAATCCTCAATCCTCAATCCTCATTCGTCAATCCTAAATACCCAATCCTCAATCTTCAATCCTCAATCCTCAATCCTCAATTCTCAATCCTCAATCCTCAGTCCTCAGTGCTTAAACCTCAATCCTCAACCCTCAGCCCTCATCCTCAATCCTCAATCCTCAATCCTCAATCCTCAATCCTCAATCTTCAATCCTCAATACTCAATCTTTAATCCTCAATCCTCAACCCTCAATCTTCAATCCTCAGCCCTCAATACTCAATCCTCAATCCTCAATGCGCAATCCTCAATCATCAATCCTCAATCTTCAATACTCAATCCTCAATCCTCAATCCTCAATCCTCAATCCTCAATCCTCAATCCTCAATCTTCAATCCTCAATACTCAATCATCAATCCTCAATCCTCAATCCTCAATCCTCAATCCTCAACCATCAATCGTCAGTCTTCAAACCTCAATACTCAATCTTCAATCCTCAATCCTCAACCCTCAATCCTCAATCCTCGTTCTTCAATCCTCAATACCCGATCCTCATACTTCAACACTCTATCCTCAATCCTCAATTCTCAATCTTCAATCCTCAGTCCTCAGTACTCAAACCTCAATACTCAACCCTCAGCCCTCATCCTCAATCCTCAATCCTCAATCCTCAATCCTCAATCTTCAATCCTCGATACTCAATCTTCAATCCTCAATCCTCAGTCCTCAAACCTCAATTCTGAATCCTCAATCCTGATTCCTCAATCTTCAGCCCTCAGTCCTCAACAATCAGTTGTCAACCCTGAATCCTCAATAGAATATCCTCAGTTCACAGTTTTCAATACTCATTACTCAATCTGCAATCTTCAAACCTGTATCCACAAACATCAATTCTCATCACTCAACCCTCAAGGCTCAGCCCTCAACGTACAATCCTCAATCCTCAATCCAAAATCCTCAATCGTCAATCTTCAATCCTCAATCCCCAGTCCTCAATCTTCAATCCTCAATGCTCAATCCTAAATCCTCAATCCCTAGTCCTCAATCCTCAATCCTCAATCCTCAAACCTCAATCCTCAACCGTCAGTCCTCTTCCTCAATCCTCAACACTCAATCCTCAATCCTCAATCTTCAATTATCAATACTCAATATTCAATCCTCAATCTTCAATCCTCAATCATCAATCCTCAATCCCCAATATTCAACACACAACCCTCAACCACCAATCCTCAATACTCAACCGTCAATCCTCAATTCTCAATACTCAATAGAGTATCCTGAATTCTCATGGTTCAATACTCAATGCACAATATTCAATAATCAAATCTCAATCATCAAACATCAATTCTCAACACTCAATCCTCAACACTCAGTCCATTCTTTTCAATCCTCCATCCTCAACCCCCAATCCTCAAGCGTCAATCCTCGAACCTCAATCCTCAACCCTCAGTCGTCAGTCCTTAAGCCTCAATCCCGAATCCTCAATACTGAATCCTCAATCTTTAGCCCTCAGTCCTCAACAATCAATTGTCAATCCTCAATCCTCAATAGAATATCCTCAATTCACAGTTTTCAATACTCAATCCCCATTCTTCGATCTTCAAATCTCAATCCACAAACATCAATTCCCATCACTTAACCCTCAACACTAAGTCCTCAATCTTCAATCCTCAACCCTCTATCCTCAACCTTCAATCCTCAATACTCAATCTTGAATCCTCAATCCTCAATTCCGAATCCTCAATACTCAATCCTCAATCGTCAATCCTCAATCCCCAATCCTCAATCTTCAATCCTCAATCCTCAATCCTCAATCCTCAATCCTCAATCCTCAATCTTCAATCCACAATAATCAATCTTCAATCCTCAATCATCAATCCTCAACCCTCAATCCTCAATCCTCAATAGAACATTCCGAATTCTCAGGATTCAATACTCAAATTTCAAACCTCAAACCTCAGCCATCATCCTCAATCCTCTATCCTCAATCCTCAACCCTCAACCTTCAATCCTCAATACTCAATCATCAATCCTCAATACTCAATACTCATTCTTCAATGCTCAATACCCAATCCTCAACCCTCGACCTTCAATCCTCGGTCCCCAATCCTCAATCCTCAATCCTCAATCCTCATTCTTCAATCCTCAATACCCAATCCTCAATCTTCAATCCTCAATCCTCAATCCTCAATTCTCAATCTTCAATCCTCAGTCCTCAGACCTCAAACCTCAATCCTCAACCCTCAGCCCTCATCGTCAATTATCAAACCTCTATCCTCAATCCTCAATCGTCAATCCTCAGTCCTCAATCTTCAATCCTCAATACTCAATCTTCAATCCTCAATCCTCAATCCTCAATCCTCAATATTCAATCCTCAATACTCAATTTTCAATACTCAATCCGCAATCATCAATCCTCAATACTCAATCCTTAGTCATCAATCCTCAATCTTCAATACTCAATCATCAATCCTCAGTCCTCAATCCTCAATCCTCAATCCTCGTACCTCAAACCTCAATCTTCAACCCACAGTCCTCATCCTCAATTCTCAATTCTCAATCCTCAATCCTCAACCCTCAACCTTCAATCCTCAATAATCAATCTCCAATCCTAGATCCCCAATCCCCAATCCTCAATCCTTAATCCTCAATCTTCAATCCTCAATCCCCAGTCCCCAACCTTCAATCCTCGATGCTCAATCCTCAATCCTCAATCCTCAATCCTCAGGCCTCAATCCTCAATCCTCAGCCCTCAATCCTCAATCTTCAATCCTCAATACTCAATCTTCAATCCTCAATCCTTAATTCTCGATCGTCAATACTCAATCCTCAATCGTCAATCCTCAATCCCCAATCCTCAATCTTCAATCCTCAATCCCCAATACCCAATCCTCAATCTTCAATCCTCAGTCCTCAATCCTCAATTCTCAATACTCAATCCTTAATAATCAATCTTCAATCCTCAATCCTCAGTCCTCAAAACTCAATTCTGAATCCTCAATACTGAATCCTCAACCTATAGACCTCAGTCCTCAACAATCAGTTGTCAATCCTCAATCCTCAGTATAATGTCCTCAATTCACAGTTTTCAATACTCAATACTCAATCTGCAATCTTCAAATCTCTATCCACAAATATCAATTCTCATCAGTCAACCCTCAACACTCAGTACTCAATGTTCAATCCTCAATCCTCAATTCTCAATCTTCGATCCTCAATACTGAATCTTCAATCCTCAATACTCAATCCTCAATCCTCAATCCTCAATCCTGAATATTCAATCCTCAGTCCCCAATCCTCAATCCTTAATCCTCAATCCTCATTCTTCAATCCTCAATACACAATCCTCAATCTTCAATCCTCAATCCTCAATCCTCAATCTTCAATCCTCAATACTCAATCATCAATCCTCAATCCTCAATCCTCAATCCTCAATCGTCTGTCTTCAAACCTCAATACTCAATCTTCAATCCTCAATCCTCAATCCTCAATCCTCAAGCCTCATCCTTCAATCCTCAATACCCAACCCTCAATCTTCAATACTCAATCCTCAATCCTCAATAATCAATCTTCAATCCTCAATCGTCAATCCTCAATCCTCAATCCTCATTCGTCAACCCTAAATACCCAATCCTCAATCTTCAATCATCAATACTCAATCTTCATTCCTCAATACCCAATCCCCAATGTTCAATCCGCAATACCCAATCTTCAATACTCAGTCGTCAATCCTCAATCCTCAATCCTCAATCCTCAACCCTCAGTCCTCAAACCTCAATCCTGAATCCTCAATCCTGAATCCTCAATCTTCAGCACTCAGTCCTCAACAATCAGTTGACAATCCTCAATCCTCAATAGAATATCCTCAATTCACAGCTTTCAATACTCAATACTCAATCTGCAATCTTCAAACCTCTATCCACAAACATCAATTCTCATCACACAACCCTCGACACTCAGTCCTCAATGTTCAATCCTCAATCTTCAATGGACAATCCTCAATCGTCAATCTTCAATCCTCAATACTCAATCTTCAATCCTCAATCCTCAATCCTCAATCCTCAATCCTCATTCGTCAATCCTAAATACCCAATCCTCAATCTTCAATCCTCAATCCTCAATCCTCAATTCTCAATCCTCAATCCTCAGTCCTCAGTGCTTAAACCTCAATCCTCAACCCTCAGCCCTCATCCTCAATCCTCAATCCTCAATCCTCAATCCTCAATCCTCAATCTTCAATCCTCAATACTCAATCTTTAATCCTCAATCCTCAACCCTCAATCTTCAATCCTCAGCCCTCAATACTCAATCCTCAATCCTCAATGCGCAATCCTCAATCATCAATCCTCAATCTTCAATACTCAATCCTCAATCCTCAATCCTCAATCCTCAATCCTTAATCCTCAATCCTCAATCTTCAATCCTCAATACTCAATCATCAATCCTCAATCCTCAATCCTCAATCCTCAATCCTCAACCATCAATCGTCAGTCTTCAAACCTCAATACTCAATCTTCAATCCTCAATCCTCAACCCTCAATCCTCAATCCTCGTTCTTCAATCCTCAATACCCGATCCTCATACTTCAACACTCTATCCTCAATCCTCAATTCTCAATCTTCAATCCTCAGTCCTCAGTACTCAAACCTCAATACTCAACCCTCAGCCCTCATCCTCAATCCTCAATCCTCAATCCTCAATCCTCAATCTTCAATCCTCGATACTCAATCTTCAATCCTCAATCCTCAGTCCTCAAACCTCAATTCTGAATCCTCAATCCTGATTCCTCAATCTTCAGCCCTCAGTCCTCAACAATCAGTTGTCAACCCTGAATCCTCAATAGAATATCCTCAGTTCACAGTTTTCAATACTCATTACTCAATCTGCAATCTTCAAACCTGTATCCACAAACATCAATTCTCATCACTCAACCCTCAAGGCTCAGCCCTCAACGTACAATCCTCAATCCTCAATCCAAAATCCTCAATCGTCAATCTTCAATCCTCAATCCCCAGTCCTCAATCTTCAATCCTCAATGCTCAATCCTAAATCCTCAATCCCTAGTCCTCAATCCTCAATCCTCAATCCTCAAACCTCAATCCTCAACCGTCAGTCCTCTTCCTCAATCCTCAACACTCAATCCTCAATCCTCAATCTTCAATTATCAATACTCAATATTCAATCCTCAATCTTCAATCCTCAATCATCAATCCTCAATCCCCAATATTCAACACACAACCCTCAACCACCAATCCTCAATACTCAACCGTCAATCCTCAATTCTCAATACTCAATAGAGTATCCTGAATTCTCATGGTTCAATACTCAATGCACAATATTCAATAATCAAATCTCAATCATCAAACATCAATTCTCAACACTCAATCCTCAACACTCAGTCCATTCTTTTCAATCCTCCATCCTCAACCCCCAATCCTCAAGCGTCAATCCTCGAACCTCAATCCTCAACCCTCAGTCGTCAGTCCTTAAGCCTCAATCCCGAATCCTCAATACTGAATCCTCAATCTTTAGCCCTCAGTCCTCAACAATCAATTGTCAATCCTCAATCCTCAATAGAATATCCTCAATTCACAGTTTTCAATACTCAATCCCCATTCTTCGACCTTCAAATCTCAATCCACAAACATCAATTCCCATCACTTAACCCTCAACACTAAGTCCTCAATCTTCAATCCTCAACCCTCTATCCTCAACCTTCAATCCTCAATACTCAATCTTGAATCCTCAATCCTCAATTCCGAATCCTCAATACTCAATCCTCAATCGTCAATCCTCAATCCCCAATCCTCAATCTTCAATCCTCAATCCTCAATCCTCAATCCTCAATCCTCAATCCTCAATCTTCAATCCACAATAATCAATCTTCAATCCTCAATCATCAATCCTCAACCCTCAATCCTCAATCCTCAATAGAACATTCCGAATTCTCAGGATTCAATACTCAAATTTCAAACCTCAAACCTCAGCCATCATCCTCAATCCTCTATCCTCAATCCTCAACCCTCAACCTTCAATCCTCAATACTCAATCATCAATCCTCAATACTCAATACTCATTCTTCAATGCTCAATACCCAATCCTCAACCCTCGACCTTCAATCCTCGGTCCCCAATCCTCAATCCTCAATCCTCAATCCTCATTCTTCAATCCTCAATACCCAATCCTCAATCTTCAATCCTCAATCCTCAATCCTCAATTCTCAATCTTCAATCCTCAGTCCTCAGACCTCAAACCTCAATCCTCAACCCTCAGCCCTCATCGTCAATTATCAAACCTCAATCCTCAATCCTCAATCGTCAATCCTCAGTCCTCAATCTTCAATCCTCAATACTCAATCTTCAATCCTCAATCCTCAATCCTCAATCCTCAATATTCAATCCTCAATACTCAATTTTCAATACTCAATCCGCAATCATCAATCCTCAATACTCAATCCTTAGTCATCAATCCTCAATCTTCAATACTCAATCATCAATCCTCAGTCCTCAATCCTCAATCCTCAATCCTCGTACCTCAAACCTCAATCTTCAACCCACAGTCCTCATCCTCAATTCTCAATTCTCAATCCTCAATCCTCAACCCTCAACCTTCAATCCTCAATAATCAATCTCCAATCCTAGATCCCCAATCCCCAATCCTCAATCCTTAATCCTCAATCTTCAATCCTCAAACCCCAGTCCCCAACCTTCAATCCTCGATGCTCAATCCTCAATCCTCAATCCTCAATCCTCAGGCCTCAATCCTCAATCCTCAGCCCTCAATCCTCAATCTTCAATCCTCAATACTCAATCTTCAATCCTCAATCCTTAATTCTCGATCGTCAATACTCAATCCTCAATCGTCAATCCTCAATCCCCAATCCTCAATCTTCAATCCTCAATCCCCAATACCCAATCCTCAATCTTCAATCCTCAGTCCTCAATCCTCAATTCTCAATACTCAATCCTTAATAATCAATCTTCAATCCTCAATCCTCAGTCCTCAAAACTCAATTCTGAATCCTCAATACTGAATCCTCAACCTATAGACCTCAGTCCTCAACAATCAGTTGTCAATCCTCAATCCTCAGTATAATGTCCTCAATTCACAGTTTTCAATACTCAATACTCAATCTGCAATCTTCAAATCTCTATCCACAAATATCAATTCTCATCAGTCAACCCTCAACACTCAGTACTCAATGTTCAATCCTCAATCCTCAATTCTCAATCTTCGATCCTCAATACTGAATCTTCAATCCTCAATACTCAATCCTCAATCCTCAATCCTCAATCCTGAATATTCAATCCTCAGTCCCCAATCCTCAATCCTTAATCCTCAATCCTCATTCTTCAATCCTCAATACACAATCCTCAATCTTCAATCCTCAATCCTCAATCCTCAATTCTCAATCCTCAATCCTCAGTCCTCAGACCTCAAACCTCAATCCTCAACCCTCAGCCCTCATCGTCAATCCTCAAACCTCAATCCTAAATCCTCAATCGTCAATTCTCAATCCTCAATGTTCAATCCACAATACTCAACCTTCAAACCTCAATCCTCAATCCTCAATACTCAATATTCAATCCTCAATACTCAACTTTCAATACTCAATCCGCAATCATCAATCCTCAATCCTGAATCCTCACTCATCAAGCCTCAATCTTCAATACTCAATCGTCAATCCTCAGCCCTCAATCCTCAGCCCTCAGTCCTCGTCATCAATCCTCCATCCTCAATAATCAACCCGCAATCTTCAATCATCAATACTCAATCTTCAATCCTCAATCCTCAATACTCAATCCGCAATCATCAATCCTCAATCCTCAATCCTCAGTCATCAATCCTCAATCTTCAATACTCAATCGTCAATCGTCAGTCCTCAATCCTCAATCCTCAATCCTCGTATCACAACCCTCAATCCTCAACCCTAAGTCCCCATCCTCAACTCTCAATTCTCAACCCTCAATCCTCAACCCTCAATCTTGAATCCTCAATAATCAATCTCCAATCCTAGATCCCCAATCCCTAATCCTCAATCCTTAATCCTCAATCTTCAATCCTCAATCCCCAGTCCTCAATCTTCAATCCTCAATGCTCAATCCTCAATCCTCAATCCTCAGTCCTCAATCCTCAATCCTCAATCCTCAATCCTCAATCCTCAGTCCTCAATCCTCAATCCTCAATCCTCAATCCTCAATCCTCATTCCTCAATCCTCAATCCTCAATCCTCAGTCATCAATCCTCAATCTTCAATACTCAATCGTCAATCCTCAGTCCTCAATCCTCAATCCTCAATCCTCGTATCACAAACCTCAATCCTCAACCCTAAGTCCCCATCCTCAACTCTCAATTCTCAACCCTCAATCCTCAACCCTCAATCTTGAATCCTCAATAATCAATCTCCAATCCTAGATCCCCAATCCCTAATCCTCAATTCTTAATCCTCAATCTTCAATCCTCAATCCCCAGTCCTCAATCTTCAATCCTCAATGCTCAATCCTCAATCCTCAATCCTCAATCCTCAATCCTCAATCCTCAATCCTCATTCCTCAAACCTCAATCCTCAAACCTCAGTCCTCATCCTCAATTCTCAGTACTCAACCCTCAATCCTCAAACCACAATCCTCAACTGTCAGTCCTCGTCCTCAATCCTCAACCCTCAATACTCAATCCTCAATCTTCAATCATCAATACTCAATCTTCAAACCTCAATCCTCAATCCTCAATCCTCATTCCTCAAACCTCAATCCTCAACCCTCAGTCCTTATCCTCAATTCTCAATTCTCAATCCTCAGTCCTCAATCCTCAACCTTCAATCCTCAATAATCAATTTCCAATCCTAGATCCTCAATCCCCAATCCTCAATCCTTAATCCTCAATTTTTCAATCCTCAATACTCAATCTTCAATCCTCAATACTCAATCTTCAATCCTGAATCCTCAGTCCTCAAACCTCAATTCTGAGTCCTCAATCCTGAATCCTCAATCCTCAATCCTCATTCTTCAATCCCCAATACCCAATCCTCAATCTTCAATCCTCAATCCTCAATCCTCAATTCTCAATCCTCAATCCTCAGTCCTCAGACCTCAAACCTCAATCCTCAACCCTCAGCCCTCATCGTCAATTATCAAACCTCAATCCTCAATCCTCAATCGTCAATCCTCAGTCCTCAATCTTCAATACTCAATACTCAATCTTCAAACCTCAATCCTCAATCCACAATCCTCAATATTCAATCCTGAATACTCAATTTTCAATACTCAATGCGCAATCATCAATAATCAATCCTCAATCCTCAGTCATCAATCCTCAATCTTCAATACTCAATCGTCAATCCTCAGTCCTCAATCCTCAATACTCAATCCTCAATCCTCGTACCTCAAACCTCAATCCTCAACCCTCAGTCCTCATCCTCAATTCTCAATTCTCAATCCTCAATCCTCATCCCTCAATCTTCAATCCTCAATAATCAATCTCCAATCCTAGATCCCCTATCCCCAATCCTCAATCCTTAATCCTCAATCTTCAATCCTCAATCCCCAGTCCCCAATCTTCAATCCTCAATGCTCAATCCTCAATCCTCAATCCTCAGGCCTCAATCCTCAATCCTCAATAGAACATCCCGAATTCTCAGGATTCAATACTCAAACATCAAACCTCAGCCATCATCCTCAATCCTCAGTCCTCAATCCTAAATCCTCAACCCTCAATCCTCAATCTTCAATCCTCAATACTCAATCTTCAATCCTCAATTCTCGATCGTCAATACTCAATCCTCAATCGTCAATCCTCAATCCCCAATCCTCAATCTTCAATCCTCAATCCTCAATCCACAACCCTCAATCCTCAACCTTCAATCCTCAATACTCAATCTTCAATCCTCAATCCTCAATCCTCAGTCATCAATCCTCAACCTTCAATACTCAATCCTCAATCCTCAATCCTCAATCCTCAATCCTCAATCCTCAATCCTCATTCCTCAAACCACAATCCTCAAACCTCAGTCCTCATCCTCAATTCTCAGTACTCAACCCTCAATCCTCAAACCACAATCCTCAACTGTCAGTCCTCGTCCTCAATCCTCAACCCTCAATACTCAATCCTCAATCTTCAATCATCAATACTCAATCTTCAATCCTCAATCCTCAATCCTCAATCCTCATTCCTCAAACCTCAATCCTCAACCCTCAGTCCTTATCCTCAATTCTCAATTCTCAATCCTCAGTACTCAATCCTCAATCTTCAATCCTCAATAATCAATTTCCAATCCTAGATCCTCAATCCCCAATCCTCAATCCTTAATCCTCAATTTTTCAATCCTCAATACTCAATCTTCAATCCTCAATACTCAATCTTCAATCCTGAATCCTCAGTCCTCAAACCTCAATTCTGAGTCCTCAATCCTGAATCCTCAATCCTCAATCCTCATTCTTCAATCCCCAATACCCAATCCTCAATCTTCAATCCTCAATCCTCAATCCTCAATTCTCAATCCTCAATCCTCAGTCCTCAGACCTCAATACTCAATCCTCAATCGCCAATCCTCAATCCCCAATCCTCAATCTTCAATCCTCAATCCCCAATCGTCAATCCTCAAACCTCAATCTTCAATCCACAGTACTCAATCTTCAATCCTTAATCATCAATCCTCAATCCTCAATCCTCAATAGAACATCCCGAATTCTCAGGATTCAATACTCAAACATCAAACCTCAAACCTCAGCCATCATCCTCAATCCTCAGTCCTTAATCCTCAATCCTCAACCCTCAATCCTCAATCTTCAATCCTCAATACTCAATCTTCAATCCTCAATCCTCAATTCTCGATCGTCAATACTCAATCCTCAATCGTCAATCCTCAATCCCCAATCCTCAATCTTCAATCCTCAATCCTCAATCCACAACCCTCAATACTCAACCTTCAATCCTCAATACTCAATCTTCATTCCTCAATCCTCAATCCTCAATCCTCAATCCTCAATCCTCAATCCTCAATATTCAACACAAAACCCTCAACCATCAATCCTCAATACTCAACAATCAATCCTCAATTCTCAATACTCAATAGAATACCCTTGAATTCTCATCGTTCAATACTCAATCCTCAAAAATCAATAATCAAACATCAACCCTCAAACATCAATTCTCAACACTCAATCCTCAACACTCAGTCCTCTCTCCTCAATCCTCCATCCTAAATCCTCAATCCTCAACCTTCAATCCTCAATACTCAATCTTCAATCGTGAATCCTCTGTCCTCAAACCTCAATTCTGAATCCTCAATCCTGAATCCTCAATCTTCAGCCCTCAGTCCTCGACAATCAATTGTCAATCCTCAATCCTCAATAGAATATCCTCAATTCACAGTTTTCAATACTCGATACTCAACCTGCAATCTTCAAATCTCTATCCACAAACATTAATTCTCATCACTCAACCCTCAACACTCAGTCCCCAATCCTCAATCTTCAATCCTCAATCCTCAATCCTCAATCCTCAATCCTCAACCCTCAATCCTCAATCTTCAATCCTCAATACTCAATCTTCAATCCTCAATACTCATTCCTCAATCCTCAATATTCAATCCTCAATACTCAATCTTCAATCCTCAATCCGCAATCATCAATCCTCTACTGTCGGTCCTCGTCCTCAATCCTCAACCCTCAATCCTCAATCCTCAATCTTCAATCATCAATACTCAATCTTCAATCCTCAATCCTCAATCCTCATTCCTCAAACCTCAATCCTCAACCCTCAGTCCTTATCCCCAATTCTCAATGCTCAATCCTCAATCCTCAATCCTCAATCTTCAATCCTCAATAATCAATTTTCAATCCTAGATCCTCAATCCCCAATCCTCAATCCTTAATCCCCAGTCTTCCATCCTCAATACTCAATCTTCAATCCTCAGTCCTCAGTCCTCAATCCTCAATTCTGAATTCTCAATCCTGAATCCTCAATCTTCAGCCATCAGTCCTCAACAATCAGTTGTCAATTCTCAATCCTCAATAGAATATCATCAATTCACAGTTTTCAATACTCAATGCTCAATCTGCAATCTTCAAATATCTATCCACAAACATCAATTCTCATCACTCAACCCTCAACACTCAGTCCTCAATGTTCAATCCTCAATCCTCAATTCTCAATCTTCAATCCTCAATACTAAATCTTCAATCCTCAATCCTCAATCCTCAATCCTCAATCCTGAATCTTCAATCCTCAGTCCCCAATCCTCAATCCTCAATCCTCATTCCTCATTCTTCAATCCTCAATACCCAATCCTCAATCTTCAATCCTCATTCCTCAATCCTCAATTCTCAATCCTCAATCCTCAGTCCTCAGACCTCAAACCTCAATCCTCAACCCTCAGCCCTCATCGTCAATCCTCAAACCTCAATCCTCAATCCTCAATCGTCAATCCTCAATATTCAATCCTCAATACTCAATTTTCAATACTCAATCCGCCATCATCAATCATCAATCCTCAATCCTCAGTCATCAATCCTCAATCTTCAATACTCAATCGCCAATCCTCAGTCCTCAATTCTCAATCCTCAATCCTCGTACCCCAAACCTCAATCCTCAACCCTCAGTCCTCATCCTCAATTCTCAGTTCTCAATCCTCAATCATCAACCCTCAATCTTCAATCCTCAATACTCAATCTTCAATCCTCAATCCTCAATCATCAATCCTCAATATTCAATCCTCAATACTCAATTTTCAATACTCAATCCGCCATCATCAATCATCAATCCTCAATCCTCAGTCATCAATCCTCAATCTTCAATACTCAATCGTCAATCCTCAGTCCTCAATTCTCAATCCTCAATCCTCAGACCTCAAACCTCAATCCTCAACCCTCAGCCCTCATCGTCAATCCTCAAACCTCAATCCTCAAGCCTCAATCGTCAATCCTCAACATTCAATCCTCAATACTCAATCTTCAATCCTCAATCCTCAATCCTGAATCTTCAATCCTCAGTCCCCAATCCTCAATCCTCAACCCTCAATCCTCATTCTTCAATCCTCAATAACCAATCCTCAATCTTCAATCCTCAATCCTCAATCCTCAATTCTCAATCCTCAATCCTCAGTCCTCAGACCTCAAACCTCAATCCTCAACCCTCAGCCCTCATCGTCAATCCTCAAACCTCTATCCTCAATCCTCAATCGTCAATTCTCAATCCTCAATCTTCAATTCTCAATAATCAATCTTCAATCCTCAAACCTCAGTCCTCAAACCTCAATTCTGAATCCTCAATCCTAAATCCTCAATCATCAATCCTCAATCCTCAATACTCAATCTTCAATACTCAATCCTCAATCCTCAATCCTGTATCCTCAATACTAAATCATCAATCCTCAATTCTCAGTACTCAATAGAACATCCTGAATTCTCAGGATTCAATACTCAAACATCAAACCTCAAACCTCAGCCATCATCCTCAATCCTCAGTCCTTAATCCTCAATCCTCAACCCTCAATCCTCAATCTTCAATCCTCAATACTCAACACAAAACCCTCAACCATCAATCCTCAATACTCAACAATCAATCCTCAATTCTCAATACTCAATAGAATACCCTGAACTCTCATCGTTCAATACTCAATCCACAAAAATCAATAATCAAACATCAACCCTCAAACATCAATTCTCAACACTCAATCCTCAGCACTCAATCTTCAATCGTGAATCCTCAGTCCTCAAAACTCAATTCTGAATCCTCAATCCTGAGTCCTCAATCTTCAGCCCTCAGTCCTCAACAATCAGCTGTCAATCCTCAATCCTCAGTATAATATTCCCAATTCACAGTTTTCAATACTCAATACTCAATCTGCAATCTTCAAACCTCTACCCACAATCATCAATACCCATCACTCAACCCTCAACACTCAGTCCTCAATGTTCAATCCTCAATCCGCAATTCTGAATCCTCGATCCTCAATACTGAATCTTCACTCCTCAATCCTCAATCCTCAATCCTCAATCCTCAATCCTGAATATTCAATCCTCAGTCCCCAATCCTCAATCCTCAATCCTCAATCCTCAATCCTCAATCCTCAATCCTCAATTCTCAATCCTCAATCCTCAGTCCTCAGACCTCAAACCTCAATCCTCAACCCTCAGCCCTCATCGTCAATCCTCAAACCTCAATCCTCAATCCTCAATCGTCAATCCTCAATCCTCAATCTTCAATCCACAATACTCAACCTTCAAACCTCAATCCTCAATCCTCAATACTCAATATTCAATCCTCAATACTCAAATTTCAATACTCAATCCGCAATCATCAATCCTCAATCCTGAATCCTCACACATCAAGCCTCAATCTTCAATACTCAATCGTCAATCCTCAGTCCTCAATCCTCAAACTTCAATCCTCGTACCTCAAACCTCAATCCTCAACCCTCAGCCCTCATCCTCAATCCTCAATCCTTATTCCTCAGTCCTCCACATTCAATCCTCAATACTCAATTATCAATCCTCAATCCTCAATCCTCATTCCTCAATCCTAAATCCTCAATCATCAATCCTCAATCTTCAATACTCAATCCTCAATCCTCAATCCTGAACCCTCAATACTAAACCATCAATCCTCAATTCTCAATACTCAATAGAACATCCTGAATTCTCAGGATTCAATACTCAAACCTCAAACCTCAAACCTCAGCCATCATCCTCAATCCTCAATCCTCAATTGTCAATCCTCAACCTTCAATCCTCAACCTTCAACCCTCAATCCTCAATCCTCAATCGTCAATCCGCAATCCTCAATCCTCAGTCATCAATCCTCAACCTTCAATACTCAACCCTCAATCCTCAATCATCAATCCTCAATCCTCAATCCTCATTCCTCAAGCCACAATCCTCAACCGTCAGTCCTCGTCCTCAATCCTCAACCCTCAATCCTCAGTCCTCAATCTTCAATCATCAATACTCAATCTTCAATCCTCAATCCTCAATCCTCAATCCTCAATCCTCATTCCTCAAACCTCAATCCTCAACCCTCAGTCCTTATCCTCAATTCTCAATTCTCAATCCTCAATACTCAATCCTCTATCTTCAGTCCTCAGTAATCAATATTCAATCCTAGATCCTCAATCCCCAACCCTCAATCCTTAATCCTCAATCTTCAATCCTCAATCCCCAGTCCTCAATCTTCAATCCTCAATGCTCCATCCTCAATCCTCTATCCTCAGTCCTCAGTCCTCAACCCTCAATCCTCAAACCTCAATCCTCAACCGTCAGTCCTCGTCCTCAACCCTCAACCCTCAATACTCAATCCTCAATCCTCAATCTTCAATCATCAATACTCAATCTTCAACCCTCAATACTCAATCTTCAATCCCCAATCATCAATCCTCAATCCTCAATACTCATTCTTCAATCCTCAATACCCAATCCTCTATCTTCAATCCTTAATCCTCAATCCTCAATTCTCAATCCTCAGTCCTCAGTCCTCAGTCCTAAAACCTCAGCCCTCCACCATCAGCTCTCATCCTCAATCCTCAATCCTCATTCCTCAATCCTCAACCTTCAATCCTCAATCCTCATTCTTCAATCGTCAATCCTCAATCCTCAATTATCAATCCTCAATCCTCAATCCTCATTCCTCAATCCTAAATCCTCAATCATCATTCCTCAATCTTCAATACTCAATCCTCAATCCTCAATCCTGAATCCTCAATACTAAACCATCAATCCTCAATTCTCAATACTCAATAGAACATCCTGAATTCTCAGGATTCAATACTCAAACCTCAAACCTCAAATCTCAGCCATCATCCTCAATCCTCAATCCTCAATTGTCAATCCTCAACCTTCAATCCTCAACCTTCAACCCTCAATCCTCAATCCTCAATCGTCAATCCGCAATCCCCAATCCTCAGTCATCAATCCTCAACCTTCAATACTCAACCCTCAATCCTCAATCATCAATCCTCAATCCTCAATCCTCATTCCTCAAGCCACAATCCTCAGCCGTCAGTCCTCGTCCTCAATCCTCAACCCTCAATCCTCAGTCCTCAATCTTCAAACATCAATACTCAATCTTCAATCCTCAATCATCAATCCTCAATCCTCAATCCTCATTCCTCAAACCTCAATCCTCAACCCTCAGTCCTTATCCTCAATTCTCAATTCTCAATCCTCAATCCTCAATCCTCAATCTTCAGGCCTCAGTAATCAATATTCAATCCTAGATCCTCAATCCCCAACCCTCAATCCTTAATCCTCAATCTTCAATCCTCAATCCACAGTCCTCAATCTTCAATCCTCAATGCTCCATCCTCAATCCTCTATCCTCAGTCCTCAGCCCTCAAACCTCAATCCTCAACATTCAGCCCTCATCCTGGATCCTCAAACATTAATCTTCAATCCTCAATCCTCAATCCTCAAGCCTCAATCCTCAAGCTTCAATCCTCAATCCTCAATCCTCAGTCCTCAAACCTCAGTCCTGAATCCTCAATCGTCAGTCCTCAACGTTCAGACTTCAGACCTCAACAATCAGTTGTCAATCCTCAATCCTCAATAGAATATCATCAATTCACAGTTTTCAATACTAAATTCTCGGTCTGCAATCTTCGAATCTCTATCCACAAACATCAATCCTCGTCACTCAACCCTCAACAATCAGTCCCAAATCCTCAGTCTTCAATCCTCAATCCTCAATCCTCAACCCTCAATCCTCAATCCTCAATCTTCAATCCTCAATACTCAATCTTCAATCCTCAATACTCAATCCTCAATCCTCAATATTCAATCCTCAATACTCAATCTTCAGTCCTCAATCCGCAATCATCAATCCTCAATCCTCAATCCTCAGTCATCAACCCTCAAACCTCAGTCCTCATCCTCAATTCTCAATCCTCAACCCTCAATCCTCAAACCACAATCCTCAACTGTCAGTCCTCGTCCTCAATCCTCAACCCTCAATACTCAATCCTCAATCTTCAATCATCAATACTCAATATTCAATCCTCAACACTCAAACCTCAATCCTCATTCCTCAAACCTCAATCCTCAACCCTCAGTCCTTATCCTCAATTCTCAATTCTCAATCCTCAATCCTCAATCCTCAATCTCCGATCCTCTATAATCAATTTTCAATCCTAGATTCTCAATCCCCAATCCTCAATCCTTAATCCTCAATCTTCAATCCTCAATCTTCAATCATCAATACTCAATCTTCAATCCTCAACCCTCAATCCTCAATCCTCATTCCTCAAACCTCAATCCTCAACCCTCAGTCCTTATCCTCAATTCCCAATTCTCAATCCTCAATCCTCAACCCTCAATCTTCTATCCTCAATAATCAATCTCCAACCCTAGATCCCCAATCCCCAATCCTCAATCCTTAATCCTCAATCTTCAATCCACAATCCCCAGTCCTCAATATTCAATCCTCAATGCCCAGTCCTCAATCCTCAATCCTCAGTCCTCAATCCTCAGCCCTCAGTCCTCGTCATCAATCCTCAACCCTCAATAATCAACCCGCAATCTTCAATCATCAATACTCAATCTTCAATCCTCAATCCTTAATACTCAATCCTCAATACTCAATCCCCAGTCCTCAGTCCTCAATCTTCAATACTCAATCCGCATATCCTCAATATTCAACACACAACCCTCAACCATCAATCCTCAATACTCAACCATCAATCCTCAGTCCTCATACCTCAAACCTCAATCCTCAACCCTCAGCCCTCATCGTCAATCCTCAAACCTTAATCCTCAATCCTCAAACGTCAATCCTCAATCCTCAATCTTCAATCCACAATACTCAACCTTCAAACCTCAATCCTCAATCCTCAATACTCAACATTCAATCCTTAATACTCAACTTTCGATACTCAATCAGCAATCATCGATCCTCTATCCCGAATCCTCACTCATCAAGCCTCAATCTTCAATACTCAATCGTCAATCCTCAGTCCTCAATCCTCAAACCTCAATCCTCGTACCTCAAACCTCAATCCTCAACCCTCAGTCCTCATCCTCAATTCTCAATTCTCAATCCTCAATCCTCAACCCTCAATCTTCTATCCTCAATAATCAAACTCCAACCCTAGATTCCCAATCCCCAATCCTCAATCCTTAATACTCAATCTTCAATCCACAATCCCCAGTCCTCAATCTTCAATCCTCAATGCCCAGTCCTCAATCCTCAATCCTCAGTCCTCAATCCTCAGCCCTCAGTCCTCGTCATCAATCCTCAACCCTCAATAGTCAACCCGCAATCTTCAATCATCAATACTCAATCTTCAATCCTCAATCCTCAATGCTCAATCCTCAATACTCAATCCCCAGTCCTCAGTCCTCAATCTTCAATACTCAATCCGCCAATCCTCAATATTCAACACACAACCCTCAACCATCAATCCTCAATACTCAACCATCAATCCTCAATTCTCAATACTCAGTTGAATATCCTGAATTCTCAGTTTTCAATACTCAATCCTCAATCCTCAATCTTCAAATCTCCATCCACAAACATCAATTCTCATCTCTCAACCCTCAACACTCAGTTCTCAACATTCAATCCTCAATCCTCAATCCTCAATCTTCAATCCTCAATACTCAATCTTCAATCCTCAATCGTCAATCTTCAATCCCCAATACTCAATCTTCAATCCTCAATACTCAATCCTCAATCCTCAATATTCAATCCTCAATACTCAATCTTCAGTCCTCAATCCGCAATCATCAATCCTCAATCCTCAATCCTCAGTCGTCAATCCTCAAACTTCAGTCCTCATCCTCAATTCTCAATCCTCAACCCTCAATCCTCAAACCACAATCCTCAACTGTCAGTCCTCGTCCTCAATCCTCAACCCTCAGTCCTCAATCCTCAATCTTCAATCATCAATACTCAATCTTCAATCCTCAACACTCAATCCTCAATCCTCATTCCTCAAACCTCAATCCTCAACCCTCAGTCCTTATCCTCAATTCTCAATTCTCAATCCTCAATCCTCAATCCTCAATCTTCGATCCTCTATAATCAATTTTCAATCCTAGATCCTCAATCCCCAATCCTCAATCTTTAATCCTCAATTTTCAATCCTCAATACTCAATCTTCAATCCTCAGTCCTCAGTCCTCAATCCTCAATTCTGAATTCTCAATCCTGAATCCTCAACCTTCAGCCATCAGTCCTCAACAATCAGCTGTCAATTCTCAATCCTCAATAGAATATCATCAATTCACAGTTTTCAATACTCAATGCTCAATCTGCAATCTTCAAATATCTATACACAAACATCAATCCTCATCACACAACACTCAATCCTCAGACCTCAGTCCTCAAACCTCAATCCTCAACCCTCAGCCCTCATCCTCAATCCTCAATCCTCAACCTCAATCCTCAATCTTCAATCCTCAATACCCAATCCTAAATCTTCAATCCTCAATCCTCAAACCTCAATTCTGAATCCTCAATACTGAACCCTCAACCTACAGCCCTCAGTCCTCAACAATCAGTTGTCAATCCTCAATACTCAGTATAATGTCCTCAATTCACAGTTTTCGATACTCAATACTCAATCTGCAATCTTCAAATCTCTATCCACAAATATCAATTCTCATCAGTCAACCCTCAACACTCAGTACTCAATGTTCAATCCTCAATCCTCAATTCTCAATCTTCGATCCTCAATACTGAATCTTCAATCCTCAATACTCAATCCTCAATCCTCAATCCTCAATCCTGAATATTCAATCCTCAGTACCCAATCCTCAATCCTCAATCCTCAATCCTCATTCTTCAATCCTCAATACACAATCCTCAATCTTCAATCCTCAATCCTCAATCCTCAATTCTCAATCCTCAATCCTCAGTCCTCAGACCTCAAACCTCAATCCTCAACCCTCAGCCCTCATCGTCAATCCTCAAACCTCAATCCTAAATCCTCAATCATCATTCCTCAATCTTCAATACTCAATCCTCAATCCTCAATCCTGAATCCTCAATACTAAACCATCAATCCTCAATTCTCAATACTCAATAGAACATCCTGAATTCTCAGGATTCAATACTCAAACCTCAAACCTCAAACCTCAGCCATCATCCTCAATCCTCAATCCGCAATTGTCAATCCTCAACCTTCAATCCTCAACCTTCAACCCTCAATCCTCAATCCTCAATCGTCAATCCGCAATCCCCAATCCTCAGTCATCAATCCTCAACCTTCAATACTCAACCCTCAATCCTCAATCATCAATCCTCAATCCTCAATCCTCATTCCTCAAGCCACAATCCTCAGCCGTCAGTCCTCGTCCTCAATCCTCAACCCTCAATCCTCAGTCCTCAATCTTCAATCATCAATACTCAATCTTCAATCCTCAATCCTCAATCCTCAATCCTCAATCCTCATTCCTCAAACCTCAATCCTCAACCCTCAGTCCTTATCCTCAATTCTCAATTCTCAATCCTCAATCCTCAATCCTCAATCTTCAGGCCTCAGTAATCAATATTCAATCCTAGATCCTCAATCCCCAACCCTCAATCCTTAATCCTCAATCTTCAATCCTCAATCCCCAGTCCTCAATCTTCAATCCTCAATGCTCCATCCTCAATCCTCTATCCTCAGTCCTCAGCCCTCAAACCTCAATCCTCAACATTCAGCCCTCATCCTGGATCCTCAAACATTAATCTTCAATCCTCAATCCTCAATCCTCAAGCCTCAATCCTCAAGCTTCAATCCTCAATCCTCAATCCTCAGTCCTCAAACCTCAGTCCTGAATCCTCAATCGTCAGTCCTCAACCTTCAGACTTCAGACCTCAACAATCAGTTGTCAATCCTCAATCCTCAATAGAATATCATCAATTCACAGTTTTCAATACTAAATTCTCGGTCTGCAATCTTCGAATCTCTATCCACAAACATCAATCCTCGTCACTCAACCCTCAACAATCAGTCCCAAATCCTCAGTCTTCAATCCTCAATCCTCAATCCTCAATCCTCAATCCTCAATCCTCAATCTTCAATCCTCAATACTCAATCTTCAATCCTCAATACTCAATCCTCAATCCTCAATATTCAATCCTCAATACTCAATCTTCAGTCCTTAATCCGCAATCATCAATCCTCAATCCTCAATCCTCAGTCATCAATCCTCAAACCTCAGTACTCATCCTCAATTCTCAATCCTCAACCCTCAATCCTCAAACCACAATCCTCAACTGTCAGTCCTCGTCCTCAATCCTCAACCCTCAATACTCAATCCTCAATCTTCAATCATCAATACTCAATCTTCAATCCTCAACACTCAATCCTCAATCCTCATTCCTCAAACCTCAATCCTCAACCCTCAGTCCTTATCCTCAATTCTCAATTCTCAATCCTCAATCCTCAATCCTCAATCTCCGATCCTCTATAATCAATTTTCAATCCTAGATCCTCAATCCCCAATCCTCAATCCTTAATCCTCAATCTTCAATCCTCAATCTTCAATCATCAATACTCAATCTTCAATCCTCAACCCTCAATCCTCAATCCTCATTCCTCAAACCTCAATCCTCAACCCTCAGTCCTTATCCTCAATTCCCAATTCTCAATCCTCAATCCTCAACCCTCAATCTTCTATCCTCAATAATCAATCTCCAACCCTAGATCCCCAATCCCCAATCCTCAATCCTTAATCATCAATCTTCAATCCACAATCCCCAGTCCTCAATATTCAATCCTCAATGCCCAGTCCTCAATCCTCAATCCTCAGTCCTCAATCCTCAGCCCTCAGTCCTCGTCATCAATCCTCAACCCTCAATAATCAACCCGCAATCTTCAATCATCAATACTCAATCTTCAATCCTCAATCCTTAATACTCAATCCTCAATACTCAATCCCCAGTCCTCAGTCCTCAATCTTCAATACTCAATCCGCATATCCTCAATATTCAACACACAACCCTCAACCATCAATCCTCAATACTCAACCATCAATCCTCAGTCCTCATACCTCAAACCTCAATCCTCAACCCTCAGCCCTCATCGTCAATCCTCAAACCTTAATCCTCAATCCTCAAACGTCAATCCTCAATCCTCAATCTTCAATCCACAATACTCAACCTTCAAACCTCAATCCTCAATCCTCAATACTCAACATTCAATCCTTAATACTCAACTTTCGATACTCAATCAGCAATCATCGATCCTCAATCCCGAATCCTCACCCATCAAGCCTCAATCTTCAATACTCAATCGTCAATCCTCAGTCCTCAATCCTCAAACCTCAATCCTCGTACCTCAAACCTCAATCCTCAACCCTCAGTCCTCATCCTCAATTCTCAATTCTCAATCCTCAATCCTCAACCCTCAATCTTCTATCCTCAATAATCAAACTCCAACCCTAGATTCCCAATCCCCAATCCTCAATCCTTAATACTCAATCTTCAATCCACAATCCCCAGTCCTCAATCTTCAATCCTCAATGCCCAGTCCTCAATCCTCAATCCTCAGTCCTCAATCCTCAGCCCTCAGTCCTCGTCATCAATCCTCAACCCTCAATAGTCAACCCGCAATCTTCAATCATCAATACTCAATCTTCAATCCTCAATCCTCAATGCTCAATCCTCAATACTCAATCCCCAGTCCTCAGTCCTCAATCTTCAATACTCAATCCGCCAATCCTCAATATTCAACACACAACCCTCAACCATCAATCCTCAATACTCAACCATCAATCCTCAATTCTCAATACTCAGTTGAATATCCTGAATTCTCAGTTTTCAATACTCAATCCTCAATCCTCAATCTTCAAATCTCCATCCACAAACATCAATTCTCATCTCTCAACCCTCAACACTCAGTTCTCAACATTCAATCCTCAATCCTCAATCCTCAATCTTCAATCCTCAATACTCAATCTTCAATCCTCAATCGTCAATCTTCAATCCCCAATACTCAATCTTCAATCCTCAATACTCAATCCTCAATCCTCAATATTCAATCCTCAATACTCAATCTTCAGTCCTCAATCCGCAATCATCAATCCTCAATCCTCAATCCTCAGTCGTCAATCCTCAAACTTCAGTCCTCATCCTCAATTCTCAATCCTCAACCCTCAATCCTCAAACCACAATCCTCAACTGTCAGTCCTCGTCCTCAATCCTCAACCCTCAGTCCTCAATCCTCAATCTTCAATCATCAATACTCAATCTTCAATCCTCAACACTCAATCCTCAATCCTCATTCCTCAAACCTCAATCCTCAACCCTCAGTCCTTATCCTCAATTCTCAATTCTCAATCCTCAATCCTCAATCCTCAATCTTCGATCCTCTATAATCAATTTTCAATCCTAGATCCTCAATCCCCAATCCTCAATCTTTAATCCTCAATTTTCAATCCTCAATACTCAATCTTCAATCCTCAGTCCTCAGTCCTCAATCCTCAATTCTGAATTCTCAATCCTGAATCCTCAACCTTCAGCCATCAGTCCTCAACAATCAGCTGTCAATTCTCAATCCTCAATAGAATATCATCAATTCACAGTTTTCAATACTCAATGCTCAATCTGCAATCTTCAAATATCTATACACAAACATCAATCCTCATCACACAACACTCAATCCTCAGACCTCAGTCCTCAAACCTCAATCCTCAACCCTCAGCCCTCATCCTCAATCCTCAATCCTCAACCTCAATCCTCAATCTTCAATCCTCAATACCCAATCCTAAATCTTCAATCCTCAATCCTCAAACCTCAATTCTGAATCCTCAATACTGAACCCTCAACCTACAGCCCTCAGTCCTCAACAATCAGTTGTCAATCCTCAATACTCAGTATAATGTCCTCAATTCACAGTTTTCGATACTCAATACTCAATCTGCAATCTTCAAATCTCTATCCACAAATATCAATTCTCATCAGTCAACCCTCAACACTCAGTACTCAATGTTCAATCCTCAATCCTCAATTCTCAATCTTCGATCCTCAATACTGAATCTTCAATCCTCAATACTCAATCCTCAATCCTCAATCCTCAATCCTGAATATTCAATCCTCAGTACCCAATCCTCAATCCTCAATCCTCAATCCTCATTCTTCAATCCTCAATACACAATCCTCAATCTTCAATCCTCAATCCTCAATCCTCAATTCTCAATCCTCAATCCTCAGTCCTCAGACCTCAAACCTCAATCCTCAACCCTCGGCCCTCATCGTCAATCCTCAAACCTCAATCCTAAATCCTCAATCGTCAATCCTCAATCCTCAATGTTCAATCCACAATACTCAACCTTCAAAACTCAATCCTCAATCCTCAATACTCAATATTCAGTCCTCAATACTCAACTTTCAATACTCAATCCGCAATCATCAATCCTCAATCCTGAATCCTCACTCATCAAGCCTCAATCTTCAATACTCAATCGTCAATCCTCTGTCCTCAATCCTCAGCCCTCAGTCCTCGTCATCAATCCTCCACCCTCAATAATCAACCCGCAACCTTCAATCATCAATACTCAATCTTCAATCCTCAATCCTCAATACTCAATCCGCAATCATCAATCCTCAATCCTCAATCCTCAGTCATCAATCCTCAATCTTCAATACTCAATCGTCAATCCTCAGTCCTCAATCCTCAATCCTCAATCCTCGTATCACAAACCTCAATCCTCAACCCTAAGTCCCCATTCTCAACTCTCAATTCTCAACCCTCAATCCTCAACCCTCAATCTTGAATCCTCAATAATCAATCTCCAATCCTAGATCCCCAATCCCCAATCCTCAATCCTTAATCCTCAATCTTCAATCCTCAATCCCCAGTCCTCAATCTTCAATCCTCAATGCTCAATCCTCAATCCTCAATCCTCAGTCCTCAATCCTCAATCCTCAATCCTCAATCCTCAATCCTCAGTCCTCAATCCTCAATCCTCAATCCCCAATCCTCAATATTCAATCCTCAATCCTCAATCCTCAATACTCAATCCTCAATCTTCAATCCTCAATAGTCAATCTTCAATCCTCAATCCTCAATCCTCAATCCTCAATACTCAATCCTCAATCCTCAACCCTCAATCCTCAATCCTCAATCTTCAATCCTCAATACTCAATCTTCAATCCTCAATCCTCAATCCTCAATCCTCAATCCTCATTCTTCAATCCTCAATACCCAATCCTCAATCTTCAATCCTCAATCCTCAATCCTCAATTCTCAATCCTCAATCCTCAGTCGTCAGACCTCAAACCACAATCCTCAACCCTCAGCCCTCATCCTCAATCCTCAATCCTTATTCCTCAGTCCTCAACCATCAATCCTCAATACTCAATTTTCAATCCTCAATCCTCAATCCTCAATCCTCAATCCTCAATGCTAAATCCTCAATCATCAATACTCAATCTTCAATACTCAATCCTCAATCCTCAATCCTGAATCCTCAATACTAAAGCATCAATACTCAATTCTCAATACTCAAAAGAACATCCTGAATTCTCAGGATCCAATACTCAAACCTCAAACCTCAAACCTCAGCCATCATCCTCAATCCTCAATCCTCAATCGTCAATCCTCAACCCTCAATCCTCAACCCTCAGTCCTCAATCCTCAATCTTCAATCATCAATACTCAATCTTCAATCCTCAACACTCAATACCCAATCCTAAATCTTCAATCCTCAATCCTCAAACCTCAATTCTGAATCCTCAATACTGAACCCTCAACCTACAGCCCTCAGTCCTCAACAATCAGTTGTCAATCCTCAATACTCAGTATAATGTCCTCAATTCACAGTTTTCGATACTCAATACTCAATCTGCAATCTTCAAATCTCTATCCACAAATATCAATTCTCATCAGTCAACCCTCAACACTCAGTACTCAATGTTCAATCCTCAATCCTCAATTCTCAATCTTCGATCCTCAATACTGAATCTTCAATCCTCAATACTCAATCCTCAATCCTCAATCCTCAATCCTGAATATTCAATCCTCAGTACCCAATCCTCAATCCTCAATCCTCAATCCTCATTCTTCAATCCTCAATACACAATCCTCAATCTTCAATCCTCAATCCTCAATCCTCAATTCTCAATCCTCAATCCTCAGTCCTCAGACCTCAAACCTCAATCCTCAACCCTCAGCCCTCATCGTCAATCCTCAAACCTCAATCCTAAATCCTCAATCGTCAATCCTCAATCCTCAATGTTCAATCCACAATACTCAACCTTCAAAACTCAATCCTCAATCCTCAATACTCAATATTCAGTCCTCAATACTCAACTTTCAATACTCAATCCGCAATCATCAATCCTCAATCCTGAATCCTCACTCATCAAGCCTCAATCTTCAATACTCAATCGTCAATCCTCTGTCCTCAATCCTCAGCCCTCAGTCCTCGTCATCAATCCTCCACCCTCAATAATCAACCCGCAACCTTCAATCATCAATACTCAACCTTCAATCCTCAATCCTCAATACTCAATCCGCAATCATCAATCCTCAATCCTCAATCCTCAGTCATCAATCCTCAATCTTCAATACTCAATCGTCAATCCTCAGTCCTCAATCCTCAATCCTCAATCCTCGTATCACAAACCTCAATCCTCAACCCTAAGTCCCCATTCTCAACTCTCAATTCTCAACCCTCAATCCTCAACCCTCAATCTTGAATCCTCAATAATCAATCTCCAATCCTAGATCCCCAATCCCCAATCCTCAATCCTTAATCCTCAATCTTCAATCCTCAATCCCCAGTCCTCAATCTTCAATCCTCAATGCTCAATCCTCAATCCTCAATCCTCAGTCCTCAATCCTCAATCCTCAATCCTCAATCCTCAATCCTCAGTCCTCAATCCTCAATCCTCAATCCCCAATCCTCAATATTCAATCCTCAATCCTCAATCCTCAATACTCAATCCTCAATCTTCAATCCTCAATAGTCAATCTTCAATCCTCAATCCTCAATCCTCAATCCTCAATACTCAATCCTCAATCCTCAACCCTCAATCCTCAATCCTCAATCTTCAATCCTCAATACTCAATCTTCAATCCTCAATCCTCAATCCTCAATCCTCAATCCTCATTCTTCAATCCTCAATACCCAATCCTCAATCTTCAATCCTCAATCCTCAATCCTCAATTCTCAATCCTCAATCCTCAGTCGTCAGACCTCAAACCACAATCCTCAACCCTCAGCCCTCATCCTCAATCCTCAATCCTTATTCCTCAGTCCTCAACCATCAATCCTCAATACTCAATTTTCAATCCTCAATCCTCAATCCTCAATCCTCAATCCTCAATGCTAAATCCTCAATCATCAATACTCAATCTTCAATACTCAATCCTCAATCCTCAATCCTGAATCCTCAATACTAAAGCATCAATACTCAATTCTCAATACTCAAAAGAACATCCTGAATTCTCAGGATCCAATACTCAAACCTCAAACCTCAAACCTCAGCCATCATCCTCAATCCTCAATCCTCAATCGTCAATCCTCAACCCTCAATCATCAACACTCAGCCTTCAACCCTCAATCCTCAATCCTCAATCGTCAATCCGCAATCCTCAATCCTCAGTCATCAATCCTCAACCTTCAATACTCAATCCTCTATCCTCAATCCTCAATCCCCAATCCTCAATCCTCAATCCTCAATCCTCAATTCTCAGTTCTCAATCCTCAATCCTCAATCCTCAATCTTCGATCCTCTATAATCAATTTTCAATCCTAGATCCTCAATCCCCAATCCTCAATCCTTAATCCTCAATTTTCAATCCTCAATACTCAATCTTCAATCCTCAGTCCTCGGTCCTCAATCCTCAATTCTGAATTCTCAATCCTGAATCCTCAATCTTCAGCCCTCAGTCCTCAACAATCAGCTGTCAATTCTCAATCCTCAATAGAATATCATCAATTCACAGTTTTCAATACTCAATGCACAATCTGCAATCTTCAAATATCTATACACAAACATCAATCCTCATCACACAACCCTCAACACTCAGTCCACAATCCTCAATCTTCAATCCTCAATCCTCAATCCTCAATCCTCAATACTCAACCATCAATCCTCAGTCCTCATACCTCAAACCTCAATCCTCAACCCTCAGCCCTCATCGTCAATCCTCAAACCTTAATCCTCAATCCTCAAACGTCAATCCTCAATCCTCAATCTTCAATCCACAATACTCAACCTTCAAACCTCAATCCTCAATCCACAATACTCAACATTCAATCCTTAATACTCAACTTTCGATACTCAATCAGCAATCATCGATCCTCAATCCCGAATCCTCACTCATCAAGCCTCAATCTTCAATACTCAATCGTCAATCCTCAGTCCTCAATCCTCAAACCTCAATCCTCGTACCTCAAACCTCAATCCTCAACCCTCAGTCCTCATCCTCAATTCTCAATTCTCAATCCTCAATCCTCAACCCTCAATCTTCTATCCTCAATAATCAAACTCCAACCCTAGATTCCCAATCCCCAATCCTCAATCCTTAATACTCAATCTTCAATCCACAATCCCCAGTCCTCAATCTTCAATCCTAAATGCCCAGTCCTCAATCCTCAATCCTCAGTCCTCAATCCTCAGCCCTCAGTCCTCGTCATCAATCCTCAACCCTCAATAGTCAACCCGCAATCTTCAATCATCAATACTCAATCTTCAATCCTCAATCCTCAATGCTCAATCCTCAATACTCAATCCCCAGTCCTCAGTCCTCAATCTTCAATACTCAATCCGCCAATCCTCAATATTCAACACACAACCCTCAACCATCAATCCTCAATACTCAACCATCAATCCTCAATTCTCAATACTCAGTTGAATATCCTGAATTCTCAGTTTTCAATACTCAATCCTCAATCCTCAATCTTCAAATCTCCATCCACAAACATCAATTCTCATCTCTCAACCCTCAACACTCAGTTCTCAACATTCAATCCTCAATCCTCAATCCTCAATCTTCAATCCTCAATACTCAATCTTCAATCCTCAATCGTCAATCTTCAATCCCCAATACTCAATCTTCAATCCTCAATACTCAATCCTCAATCCTCAATATTCAATCCTCAATACTCAATCTTCAGTCCTCAATCCGCAATCATCAATCCTCAATCCTCAATCCTCAGTCGTCAATCCTCAAACTTCAGTCCTCATCCTCAATTCTCAATCCTCAACCCTCAATCCTCAAACCACAATCCTCAACTGTCAGTCCTCGTCCTCAATCCTCAACCCTCAGTCCTCAATCCTCAATCTTCAATCATCAATACTCAATCTTCAATCCTCAACACTCAATCCTCAATCCTCATTCCTCAAACCTCAATCCTCAACCCTCAGTCCTTATCCTCAATTCTCAATTCTCAATCCTCAATCCTCAATCCTCAATCTTCGATCCTCTATAATCAATTTTCAATCCTAGATCCTCAATCCCCAATCCTCAATCTTTAATCCTCAATTTTCAATCCTCAATACTCAATCTTCAATCCTCAGTCCTCAGTCCTCAATCCTCAATTCTGAATTCTCAATCCTGAATCCTCAACCTTCAGCCATCAGTCCTCAACAATCAGCTGTCAATTCTCAATCCTCAATAGAATATCATCAATTCACAGTTTTCAATACTCAATGCTCAATCTGCAATCTTCAAATATCTATACACAAACATCAATCCTCATCACACAACACTCAACACTCAGTCCACAATCCTCAATCTTCAATCCTCAACCCTCAATCCTCAATCCTCAATCCTCAATCTTCAACCATCAATACTCATTCATCAGTCCTCAATTCTCAATCCTCAATCCTCAATCCTCAATACTCAATCGTCAGTCTTCAATCCTCAATACTCAATATTCAATCCACAATCCTGGATCCTCAATCCTCAATCATCATTCTTCAATCCTCAATACCCAATCCTCAACCTTCAATACTCAATCCTCAATCCTCAATTCTCAATACTCAATCCTCAGACCTCAGTCCTCAAACCTCAATCCTCAACCCTCAGCCGTCATCCTCAATCCTCAATCCTCAACCTCAATCCTCAATCTTCAATCCTCAATACCCAATCCTAAATCTTCAATCCTCAATCCTCAAACCTCAATTCTGAATCCTCAATACTGAACCCTCAACCTACAGCCCTCAGTCCTCAACAATCAGTTGTCAATCCTCAATACTCAGTATAATGTCCTCAATTCACAGTTTTCGATACTCAATACTCAATCTGCAATCTTCAAATCTCTATCCACAAATATCAATTCTCATCAGTCAACCCTCAACACTCAGTACTCAATGTTCAATCCTCAATCCTCAATTCTCAATCTTCGATCCTCAATACTGAATCTTCAATCCTCAATACTCAATCCTCAATCCTCAATCCTCAATCCTGAATATTCAATCCTCAGTACCCAATCCTCAATCCTCAATCCTCAATCCTCATTCTTCAATCCTCAATACACAATCCTCAATCTTCAATCCTCAATCCTCAATCCTCAATTCTCAATCCTCAATCCTCAGTCCTCAGACCTCAAACCTCAATCCTTAACCCTCAGCCCTCATCGTCAATCCTCAAACCTCAATCCTAAATCCTCAATCGTCAATCCTCAATACTCAATGTTCAATCCACAATACTCAACCTTCAAAACTCAATCCTCAATCCTCAATACTCAATATTCAGTCCTCAATACTCAACTTTCAATACTCAATCCGCAATCATCAATCCTCAATCCTGAATCCTCACTCATCAAGCCTCAATCTTCAATACTTAATCGTCAATCCTCTGTCCTCAATCCTCAGCCCTCAGTCCTCGTCATCAATCCTCCACCCTCAATAATCAACCCGCAACCTTCAATCATCAATACTCAATCTTCAATCCTCAATCCTCAATACTCAATCCGCAATCATCAATCCTCAATCCTCAATCCTCAGTCATCAATCCTCAATCTTCAATACTCAATCGTCAATCCTCAGTCCTCAATCCTCAATCCTCAATCCTCGTATCACAAACCTCAATCCTCAACCCTAAGTCCCCATTCTCAACTCTCAATTCTCAACCCTCAATCCTCAACCCTCAATCTTGAATCCTCAATAATCAATCTCCAATCCTAGATCCCCAATCCCCAATCCTCAATCCTTAATCCTCAATCTTCAATCCTCAATCCCCAGTCCTCAATCTTCAATCCTCAATGCTCAATCCTCAATCCTCAATCCTCAGTCCTCAATCCTCAATCCTCAATCCTCAATCCTCAATCCTCAGTCCTCAATCCTCAATCCTCAATCCCCAATCCTCAATATTCAATCCTCAATCCTCAATCCTCAATACTCAATCCTCAATCTTCAATCTTCAATAGTCAATCTTCAATCCTCAATCCTCAATCCTCAATCCTCAATACTCAATCCTCAATCCTCAACCCTCAATCCTCAATCCTCAATCTTCAATCCTCAATACTCAATCTTCAATCCTCAATCCTCAATCCTCAATCCTCAATCCTCATTCTTCAATCCTCAATACCCAATCCTCAATCTTCAATCCTCAATCCTCAATCCTCAATTCTCAATCCTCAATCCTCAGTCGTCAGACCTCAAACCACAATCCTCAACCCTCAGCCCTCATCCTCAATCCTCAATCCTTATTCCTCAGTCCTCAACCATCAATCCTCAATACTCAATTTTCAATCCTCAATCCTCAATCCTCAATCCTCAATCCTCAATGCTAAATCCTCAATCATCAATACTCAATCTTCAATACTCAATCCTCAATCCTCAATCCTGAATCCTCAATACTAAAGCATCAATACTCAATTCTCAATACTCAAAAGAACATCCTGAATTCTCAGGATCCAATACTCAAACCTCAAACCTCAAACCTCAGCCATCATCCTCAATCCTCAATCCTCAATCGTCAATCCTCAACCCTCAATCCTCAACACTCAGCCTTCAACCCTCAATCCTCAATCCTCAATCGTCAATCCGCAATCCTCAATCCTCAGTCATCAATCCTCAACCTTCAATACTCAATCCTCTATCCTCAATCCTCAATCCCCAATCCTCAATCCTCAATCCTCAATCCTCAATTCTCAGTTCTCAATCCTCAATCCTCAATCCTCAATCTTCGATCCTCTATAATCAATTTTCAATCCTAGATCCTCAATCCCCAATCCTCAATCCTTAATCCTCAATTTTCAATCCTCAATACTCAATCTTCAATCCTCAGTCCTCGGTCCTCAATCCTCAATTCTGAATTCTCAATCCTGAATCCTCAATCTTCAGCCCTCAGTCCTCAACAATCAGCTGTCAATTCTCAATCCTCAATAGAATATCATCAATTCACAGTTTTCAATACTCAATGCTCAATCTGCAATCTTCAAATATCTATACACAAACATCAATCCTCATCACACAACCCTCAACACTCAGTCCACAATCCTCAATCTTCAATCCTCAATCCTCAATCCTCAATCCTCAAACCTCAATCTTCAACCATCAATACTCATTCATCAGTCCTCAATTCTCAATCCTCAATCCTCAATCCTCAATACTCAATCGTCAGTCTTCAATCCTCAATACTCAATATTCTATCCACAATCCTGGATCCTCAATCCTCAATCCTCATTCTTCAATCCTCAATACCCAATCCTCAACCTTCAATACTCAATCCTCAATCCTCAATTCTCAATACTCAATCCTCAGACCTCAGTCCTCAAACCTCAATCCTCAACCCTCAGCCCTCATCCTCAATCCTCAATCCTCAACCTCAATCCTCAATCTTCAATCCTCAATACTCAATCTTCAATCCTTAATCCTCAGTCCTCAAACCTCAATTCTGAACCCTCAATCCTGAATCCTCAATCTTCAGCCCTCAGTCCTCAACAATCAGTTGTCAATCCTCAATCCTCAGTATAATATTCTCAATTCACAGTTTTCAATACTCAATACTCAATCTGGAATCTTCAAATCTCTATCCACAGTCATCAATTCTCATCATTCAACCCTCAACACTCAGTCCTCAATGTTCAATCCTCAATCCCCAATTCTCAATCCTCGATCCTCAATGCTGAATCTTCAATCCTCAATCCTCAATCCTCAATCCTCAATTTTCAATCCTCAATACTCAATCTTCAATCCTCAATACTCAATCCTCAATCCTCAATATTCAATCCTCAGTACTCAATCTTCAGTCCTCAATCCGCAATCATCAATCCTCAATCCTCAGTTCTCAATTCTCAATCCTCAATCCTCAATCCTCAATCTTCAATCCTCAGTAATCAATATTCAATCCTAGATCCTCAATCTCCAATCCTCAATCCTTAATCCTCAATCTTCAATCCTCAATCCCCAGTCCTCAGTCTTCAATCCTCAATGCTCCATCCTCAATCCTCTATCCTCAGTCCTCAGTCCTCAACCCTCAGTCCTCAAACCTCAATCCTCAACCGTCAGTCCTCGTCCTCAACCCTCAACTCTCAATACTCAATCCTCAATCTTCAATCATCAATACTCAATCTTCAATCCTCAATACTCAATCTTCAATCCCCAATCATCAATCCTCAATCCTCGATCCTCATTCTTCAATCCTCAATACCCAATCCTCAATCTTCAATCCTTAATCCTCAATCCTCAATTCTCAATCCTCAGTCCTCAGTCCTCAGTCCTAAAACCTCAACCCTCAACCATCAGCCCTCATCCTCAATCCTCAATCCTCATTCCTCGTATCACAAACCTCAATCCTCAACCCTAAGTCCCCATCCTCAACTCTCAATTCTCAACCCTCAATCCTCAACCCTCAATCTTGAATTCTCAATAATCAATCTCCAATCCTAGATCCCCAAACCCTAATCCTCAATCCTTTATCCTCAATCTTCAATCCTCAATCCCCAGTCCTCAATCTTCAATCCTCAATGCTCAATCCTCAATCCTCAATCCTCAGTACTCAATCCTCAATCCTCAATCCCCAATCCTCAATATTCAATCCTCAATCCTCAGTCCTCAATCCTCAATCCTCAATCCTCAATCCCCAGTCCTCAATCTTCAATCCTCAATGCTCAATCCTCAATCCTCAATCCTCAGTCCTCAATCCTCAATCCTCAATCCTCAATCCTCAATCCTCAGTCCTCAATCCTCAATCCTCAATCCCCAATCCTCAATATTCAATCCTCAATGCTCAATCCTCAATCCTCAATACTCAATCCTCAAACTTCAATCCTCAATAGTCAATCTTCAATCCTCAATCCTCAATCCTCAATCCTCAATACTCAATCCTCAATCCTCAACCCTCAATCCTCAATCCTCAATCTTCAATCCTCAATACTCAATCTTCAATCCTCAATCCTCAATCCTCAATCCTCAATCCTCATTCTTCAATCCTCAATACCCAATCCTCAATCTTCAATCCTCAAACCTCAATAACCAATTCTCAATCCTCAATCCTCAGTCGTCAGTCCTCAAACCACAATCCTCAACCCTCAGCCCTCATCCTCAGTCCTCAATCCTTACTCCTCAGTCCTCAACCATCAATCCTCAATACTCAATTTTCAATCCTCAATCCTCAATCCTCAATCCTCAATCCTCAATGCTAAATCCTCAATCATCAATACTCAATCTTCAATACTCAATCCTCAATCCTCAATCCTGAATCCTCAATACTAAAGCATCAATACTCAATTCTCAATACTCAAAAGAACATCCTGAATTCTCAGGATCCAATACTCAAACCTCAAACCTCAAACCTCAGCCATCATCCTCAATCCTCAATCCTCAATCGTCAATCCTCAACCTTCAATCCTCAACACTCAGCCTTCAACCCTCAATCCTCAATCCTCAATGCTCAATCCTTAATCCTCAATCTTCAATCCTCAATACTCAATCTTCAATCCTCAATACTCAATCCTCAATCCTCAATATTCAATCCTCAATACTCAATCTTCAGTCCTCAATCCGCAGTCATCAATCCTCAACCCTCAATCCTCAGTCATCAATCCTCAAACTTCAGTCCTCATCCTCAATTCTCAATCCTCAACCCTCAATCCTCAAACCACAATCCTCAACTGTCAGTCCTCGTCCTCAATCCTCAACCCTCAGTCCTCAATCCTCAATCTTCAATCATCAATACTCAATCTTCAATCCTCAACACTCAATCCTCAATCCTCATTCCTCAAACCTCAATCCTCAACCCTCAGTCCTTATCCTCAATTCTCAATTCTCAATCCTCAATCCTCAATCCTCAATCTTCGATCCTCTATAATCAATTTTCAATCCTAGATCCTCAATCCCCAATCCTCAATCTTTAATCCTCAATTTTCAATCCTCAATACTCAATCTTCAATCCTCAGTCCTCAATCCTCAATCCTCAATTCTGAATTCTCAATCCTGAATCCTCAATACTCAATCGTCAGTCTTCAATCCTCAATACTCAATATTCAATCCACAATCCTGGATCCTCAATCCTCAATCCTCATTCTTCAATCCTCAATACCCAATCCTCAACCTTCAATACTCAATCCTCAATCCTCAATTCTCAATACTCAATCCTCAGACCTCAGTCCTCAAACCTCAATCCTCAACCCTCAGCCCTCATCCTCAATCCTCAATCCTCAACCTCAATCCGCAATCTTCAATCCTCAATACCCAATCCTAAATCTTCAATCCTCAATCCTCAATTATCAATTCTCAATCCTCAGTCCTCAATCCTCTGTCCTCAAACCTCAATCCTCAACCCTCAGTCCTCGTCCTCAAACCTCAACCCTCAATAATCATTCCGCAATCTTCACTCATCAATACTCAATCTTCAATCCTCAATCCTCAATACTCAATCCTCAATCCTCAATACTCAATCCTCAGTCCTCGGTCCTCATTCTTCAAAACTCATTCCGTCAATCCTCAATATTCAACACACAACCCTCAGCCATCAATCCAAAATTCTCAATACTCAATAGAAGATCCTGAATTCTCAGTTTTCAATACTCAATCCTCAATCTTCAATCTTCAAATCTCCATTCACAAACATCAATTCTCATCACTCAACTCTCAACACTCATTTCCCAATCGTCAATCTTCAATACTCAATCCTCAATCCTCAATCTTCAATCCTCAATACTCAATCTTCAATCCTCAATCCTCAATTCTCAATCCTCAATCTTCAATCCTCTATACCGAATCCTCAATCCTCAATCCCCATTCTTCAATCCTCAATACCCAATCCTCAATCTTCGATCCTCAATCCTCAATCCTCGATTCTCAATCCTAAATCCTCAACCCTCAATCCTCAACACTCAATCGTCAGTCTTCAATCCTCAATACTCAATCTTCTATCCTCAATCCTCAATACTCAATCCTCAATCCTCATTCTTCAATCCTCAACACCCAATCCTCAATCTTCAATCCTCAATCCTCAATCCTTAATTCTCAAACCTCAATCCTCAGTCCTCAGTCCTCAAACCTCAATCCTCAACCTTCAGCCCTCATCCTGGATCCTCAAACCTAAATCTTCAATCCTCAATCCACAATCCTCATGCCTCAATCCTCAATCCTCAATCATCAGTCCTCAAACCTCAATCCAGAATCCTCAACCCTCAGTCCTCAACCTTCAGACTTCAGACCTCAACAATCAGTTGTCAATCCTCAATCCTCAATAGAATATCATCAATTCACAGTTTTCAATACTAAATTCTCGGTCTGCAATCTTCGAATCTCTATCCACAAACATCAATCTTCATCACTCAACCCTCAACACTCAGTCACCAATCCTCAATCTTCAATCCTCTATCCTCTATCCTCAATCCTCAATCCTCAATCCTCAATCCTCAATCCTCAACCCTCAATCCTCAATCCTCAATCCTCAATCTTCAATCCTCAATACTCAATCTTCAATCCTCAATACTCAATCCTCAATCCTCAATATTCAATCCTCAATACTCAATCTTCAGTCCTCAATCCGCAATCATCAATCCTCAATCCTCAATCCTCAATCCTCAAACTTCAGTCCTCATCCTCAATTCTCAATTCTCAATCCTCAACCCTCAATCCTCAAACCACAATCCTCAACTGTCAGTCCTCGTCCTCAATCCTCAGCCCTCAGTCCTCAATCCTCAATCTTCAATCATCAATACTCAATCTTCAATCCTCAACACTCAATCCTCAATCCTCATTCCTCAAACCTCAATCCTCAACCCTCAGTCCTTATCCTCAATTCTCAATTCTCAATCCTCAATCCTCAATCCTCAATCTTCGATCCTCTATAATCAATTTTCAATCCTAGATCCTCAATCCCCAATCCTCAATCTTTAATCCTCAATTTTCAATCCTCAATACTCAATCTTCAATCCTCAGTCCTCAGTCCTCAATCCTCAATTCTGAATTCTCAATCCTGAATCCTCAACATTCAGCCATCAGTCCTCAACAATCAGCTGTCAATTCTCAATCCTCAATAGAATATCATCAATTCACAGTTTTCAATACTCAATGCTCAATCTGCAATCTTCAAATATCTATACACAAACATCAATCCTCATCACACAACACTCAACACTCAGTCCACAATCCTCAATCTTCAATCCTCAATCCTCAATCCTCAATCCTCAATCCTCAATCTTCAACCATCAATACTCATTCATCAGTCCTCAATTCTCAATCCTCAATCCTCAATCCTCAATACTCAATCGTCAGTCTTCAATCCTCAATACTCAATATTCAATCCACAATCCTGGATGCTCAATCCTCAATCATCATTCTTCAATCCTCAATACCCAATCCTCAACCTTCAATACTCAATCCTCAATCCTCAATTCTCAATACTCAATCCTCAGACCTCAGTCCTCAAACCTCAATCCTCAACCCTCAGCCCTCATCCTCAATCCTCAATCCTCAACCTCAATCCTCAATCTTCAATCCTCAATACCCAATCCTAAATCTTCAATCCTCAATCCTCAAACCTCAATTCTGAATCCTCAATACTGAACCCTCAACCTACAGCCCTCAGTCCTCAACAATCAGTTGTCAATCCTCAATACTCAGTATAATGTCCTCAATTCACAGTTTTCGATACTCAATACTCAATCTGCAATCTTCAAATCTCTATCCACAAATATCAATTCTCATCAGTCAACCCTCAACACTCAGTACTCAATGTTCAATCCTCAATCCTCAATTCTCAATCTTCGATCCTCAATACTGAATCTTCAATCCTCAATACTCAATCCTCAATCCTCAATCCTGAATATTCAATCCTCAGTACCCAATCCTCAATCCTCAATCCTCAATCCTCATTCTTCAATCCTCAATACACAATCCTCAATCTTCAATCCTCAATCCTCAATCCTCAATTCTCAATCCTCAATCCTCAGTCCTCAGACCTCAAACCTCAATCCTCAACCCTCAGCCCTCATCGTCAATCCTCAAAACTCAATCCTAAATCCTCAATCGTCAATCCTCAATCCTCAATGTTCAATCCACAATACTCAACCTTCAAAACTCAATCCTCAATCCTCAATACTCAATATTCAGTCCTCAATACTCAACTTTCAATACTCAATCCGCAATCATCAATCCTCAATCCTGAATCCTCACTCATCAAGCCTCAATCTTCAATACTCAATCGTCAATCCTCTGTCCTCAATCCTCAGCCCTCAGTCCTCGTCATCAATCCTCCACCCTCAATAATCAACCCGCAACCTTCAATCATCAATACTCAATCTTCAATCCTCAATCCTCAATACTCAATCCGCAATCATCAATCCTCAATCCTCAATCCTCAGTCATCAATCCTCAATCTTCAATACTCAATCGTCAATCCTCAGTCCTCAATCCTCAATCCTCAATCCTCGTATCACAAACCTCAATCCTCAACCCTAAGTCCCCATTCTCAACTCTCAATTCTCAACCCTCAATCCTCAACCCTCAATCTTGAAACCTCAATAATCAATCTCCAATCCTAGATCCCCAATCCCCAATCCTCAATCCTTAATCCTCAATCTTCAATCCTCAATCCCCAGTCCTCAATCTTCAATCCTCAATGCTCAATCCTCAATCCTCAATCCTCAGCCCTCTATCCTCAATCCTCAATCCTCAATCCTCAATCCTCAGTCCTCAATCCTCAATCCTCAATCCCCAATCCTCAATATTCAATCCTCAATCCTCAATCCTCAATACTCAATCCTCAATCTTCAATCCTCAATAGTCAATCTTCAATCCTCAATCCTCAATCCTCAATCCTCAATACTCAATCCTCAATCCTCAACCCTCAATCCTCAATCCTCAATCTTCAATCCTCAATACTCAATCTTCAATCCTCAATCCTCAATCCTCAATCCTCAATCCTCATTCTTCAATCCTCAATACCCAATCCTCAATCTTCAATCCTCAATCCTCAATCCTCAATTCTCAATCCTCAATCCTCAGTCGTCAGACCTCAAACCACAATCCTCAACCCTCAGCCCTCATCCTCAATCCTCAATCCTTATTCCTCAGTCCTCAACCATCAATCCTCAATACTCAATTTTCAATCCTCAATCCTCAATCCTCAATCCTCAATCCTCAATGCTAAATCCTCAATCATCAATACTCAATCTTCAATACTCAATCCTCAATCCTCAATCCTGAATCCTCAATACTAAAGCATCAATACTCAATTCTCAATACTCAAAAGAACATCCTGAATTCTCAGGATCCAATACTCAAACCTCAAACCTCAAACCTCAGCCATCATCCTCAATCCTCAATCCTCAATCGTCAATCCTCAACCCTCAATCCTCAACACTCAGCCTTCAACCCTCAATCCTCAATCCTCAATCGTCAATCCGCAATCCTCAATCCTCAGTCATCAATCCTCAACCTTCAATACTCAATCCTCTATCCTCAATCCTCAATCCCCAATCCTCAATCCTCAATCCTCAATCCTCAATTCTCAGTTCTCAATCCTCAATCCTCAATCCTCAATCTTCGATCCTCTATAATCAATTTTCAATCCTAGATCCTCAATCCCCAATCCTCAATCCTTAATCCTCAATTTTCAATCCTCAATACTCAATCTTCAATACTCAGTCCTCAGTCCTCAATCCTCAATTCTGAATTCTCAATCCTGAATCCTCAATCTTCAGCCCTCAGTCCTCAACCATCAGCTGTCAATTCTCAATCCTCAATAGAATATCATCAATTCACAGTTTTCAATACTCAATGCTCAATCTGCAATCTTCAAATATCTATACACAAACATCAATCCTCATCACACAACCCTCAACACTCAGTCCACAATCCTCAATCTTCAATCCTCAATCCTCAATCCTCAATCCTCAATCCTCAATCTTCAACAATCAATACTCATTCATGAGTCCTCAATTCTCAATCCTCAATCCTCAATCCTCAATACTCAATCGTCAGTCTTCAATCCTCAATACTCAATATTCAATCCGCAATCCTGGATCCTCAATCCTCAATCCTCATTCTTCAATATTCAATACCCAATCCTCAACCTTCAATACTCAATCCTCAATCCTCAATTCTCAATACTCAATCCTCAGACCTCAGTCCTCAAACCTCAATCCTCAACCCTCAGCCCTCATCCTCAATCCTCAATCCTCAACCTCAATCCTCAATCTTCAATCCTCAATACTCAATCTTCAATCCTCAATCCTCAGTCCTCAAACCTCAATTCTGAACCCTCAATCCTGAATCCTCAATCTTCAGCACTCAGTCCTCAACAATCAGTTGTCAATCCTCAATCCTCAGTATAATATTCTCAATTCACAGTTTTCAATACTCAATACTCAATCTGCAATCTTCAAATCTCTATCCACAGTCATCAATTCTCATCATTCAACCCTCAACACTCAGTCCTCAATGTTCAATCCTCAATCCCCAATTCTCAATCCTCGATCCTCAATGCTGAATCTTCAATCCTCAATCCTCAATCCTCAATCCTCAATCCTCAATCCTGAATATTCAATCCTCAGTCCCCAATCCTCAATCCTCAATCCTCAATCCTCATTCTTCAATCCTCAATACCCAATCCTCAATCTTCAATCCTCAATCCTCAATCCACAATCCTCAACTCTCAATCCTCAATCCTCAGACCTCAGACATCAAACCTCAATCCTCAACCCTCAGCCCTCATCGTCAATCCTCAAACCTCAATCCTCAAACCTCAATCGTCAATCCTCAATCCTCAATCATCAATCCACAATACTCAACCTTCAATCCTGAATCCTCAATCCTCAATCCTCAATATTCAATCCTGAATACTCAACTTTAAATACTCAATCCGCAATCATCAATCCTCAATCCTGAATCCTCAGTCATCAAGCCTCAATCTTCAATACTCAATCGTCAATCCTCAGACCTCTATCCTCAAACCTCAATCCTCGTACCTCAAACCTCAATCCTCAACCCTCAGTCCTCATCCTCAATTCTCAATTCTCAATCCTCAATCCTCAACCCTCAATCTTCTATCATCAATAATCAATCTCCAACCCTAGATCCCCAATCCCCAATCCTCAATCCTTAATCCTCAATCTTCAATACACAATCCCCAGTCCTCAATCTTCAATCCTGAATGCCCAGTCCTCAATCCTCAATCCTCAGTACTCAATCCTCAGCCCTCAGTCCTGGTCATCAATCCTCAGCCCTCAATAATCAACCCGCAATCTTTAATCATCAATACTCAATCTTCAATCCTCAATCCTCAATACTCAATCCTCAATACTCAGTCCCCAGTCCTCAGGCCTTAATCTTCAATACTCAATCCGCCAATCCTCAATATTCAACACACAACCCTCAACCATCAATCCTCAATACTCAACCATCAACCCTCAATTCTCAATACTCAGTTGAATACCCTGAATTCTCAGTTTTCAATACTCAATCCTCAATCTTCAATCTTCAAATCTCCATTCACAAACATCAATTCTCATCTCTCAACCCTCAACACTCAGTCCTCAATATTCAATCCTCAATCCTCAATCCTCAATCTTCAATCGTCAATACTCAATCTTCAATCCTCAATCGTCAATTCTCAATCTTCAATACTCAACACTCAATCCTCAATCCTCAATATTCAATCCTCAATACTCAATCTTCAATCCTCAATCCGCAATCATCAATCCTCAATCCTCAATCCTCAGTCATTGATCCTCAATCTTCAATACTCAATCGTCAATCCTCAGTCCTCAATCCTCAATCCTCAATCCTCGTATCACAAACCTCAATCCTCAACCCTAAGTCCCCATCCTCAACTCTCAATTCTCAACCCTCAATCCTCAACCCTCGATCTTGAATCCTCAATAATCAATCTCCAATCCTAGATCCCCAATCCCTAATCCTCAATCCTTAATCCTCAATCTTCAATCCTCAATCCCCAGTCCTCAATCTTCAATCCTCAATGCTCAATCGTCAATCCTCAATCCTCAGTCCTCAATCCTCAATCCTCAATCCTCAATCCTCAATCCTCAGTCCTCAATCCTCAATCCTCAATCCCCAATCCTCAATATTCAATCCTCAATCCTCAATCCTCAATGCTCAATCCTCAATCTTCAATCCTCAATAGTCAATCTTCAATCCTCAATCCTCAGTCATCAATCCTCAAATTTCAATACTCAATCCTCAATCCTCAATCCTCAATACTCAATCCTCAATCATCAATCCTCAATCCTCATTCCTCAAACCTCAAACCTCAGACCTCAGTCCTCATCCTCAATTCTCAATTCTCAAACCTCAATCCTCAATCCTCAACCCTCTATCTTCAATCCTAGATAATCAATCTCCAATACTAGATCCTCAATCCCCAATCCTCAATCCTCAATACCCAATCCTAAATCTTCAATCCTCAATCCGCAATTATCAATTCTCAATCATCAATCCTCAATCCTCTGTCCTCAAACCTCAATCCTCAAACCTCAGTCCTCGTCCTCAAACCTTAACCGTCAATAATCAATCCGCAATCTTCACTCATCAATACTCGATCTTCAATCCTCAACCCTCAATCATCAATCCTCAATACTCAATCTTCAATCTTCAATACCCAATCTTCAATCCTCAATACTCAATCCTCAATCCTCAATATTCAATCCTCAATACTCAATCTTCAGTCCTCAATCCGCAATCATTAATCCTCAATCCTCAATCCTCAGTCATCAATCCTCAAACCTCAGTCCTCACCCTCAATTCTCAATCCTCAATCTTCAATCATCAATACTCAATCTTCAATCCTCAATCCTCAATCCTCAATCCTCAATCGTCAGTCTTCAATCCTCAATCATCAATCCTCAATCCTCAATCCTCAATCCTCAATATTCAATCCTCAATACTCAATCTTCAATCCTCAATCCGCAATCATCAATCCTCAATCCTCAATCCTCAGTCATCAATCCTCAATCTTCAATACTCAATCGTCAATCCTCAGTCCTCAATCCTCAATCCTCGACCCTCGTATCTCAAACCTCAATCCTCAACCCTCAGTCCCCATCCTCAATTCTCAATTCTCAACCCTCAATACTCAACCCTCAATCTTCAATCCTCAATAATCAATCTCCAATCCTAGATCCCCAATCCCTAATCCTCAATCCTGAATACTCAATCTTCAATCCTCAATCCCCGGTCCTCAATCTTCAATCCTCAACGCTCAATCCTCAATCCTCAATCCTCAGTCCTCAATCCTCAATCCTCAATCCCCAATCCTCAATATTCAATCCTCAATCCTCTATCCTCAATACTCAATCCTCAATCTTCAATCCTCAATAATCAATCTTCAATCCTCAATCCTCAATCCTCAATCCTCAATCCTCAATCCTCAATCCTCAACCCTCAATCCTCAATCCTCAATCTTCAGTACTCAATACTCAATCATGAATCCTCAATCCTCAATCCTCAATCCTCAATCCTCATTCTTCAATCCTCAATACCCAATCCTCAATCTTCAATCCTCAATCCTCAATCCTCAATTCTCAATCCTCAATCCTCAGTCCTCAGTCCTCAAACCTCAACCCTCAACCCTCAGCCCTCATCCTCAATCCTCAATCCTTATTCCTCAGTCCGCAACCTTCAATCCTCAATACTCAATTTTCAATCCTCAATCCTCAATCCTCAATCCTCAATCCTAAATCCTCAATCATCAATCCTCAATCTTCAATACTCAATCCTCAATCCTCAATCCTGAATCCTCAATACTAAAGCATCAATCCTCAACTCTGAATACTCAATAGAACATCCTGAATTCTCAGGATTCAGTACTCAAACCTCAAACCTCAAACCTCAGCCATCATCCTCAAACATCAAACCTCAATCCTCAATCTTCAATCATCAATACTCAATCTTCAATCCTCAATCCTCAATCCTCAATCCTTATTCCTCAAACCTCAATCCTCAATTCTGAATCCTCAATCCTGAATCCTCAATCTTCAGCCCTCAGTCCTCAACAATCAGGTGACAATCCTCAATCCTCAATAGAATATCATCAATTCACAGTTTTCAATACTCAATACTCAATCAGCAATCTTTAAACCTCTATCCACAAACATCAATTCTCATAACTCAACCCTCAACACTCAGTCCCCAATCCTCAATCTTCAATCCTCAATCCTCAATCCTCAATCGTCAATCCTCTATCCTCAATCTTCAATCCTCAATACTCAATCATCAATCCTCAATCCTCTATCCTCAATCCTCAATCCTCACGCCTCAATCGTCAGTCTTCAATCCTCAATACTCAATAATCAATTTTCAATCCTAGATCCTCAATCCCCAATCCTCAATCCTTAATCCTCAATCTCCAATCCGCAATACTCAATCTTCAATCCTCGGTCCTCAGTCCTCAATCCTCAATTCTGAATTCTCAATCCTGAATCCTCAATCTTCAGCCCTCAGTCCTCAACAATCAGTTGTAAATTCTCAATCCTCAATAGAATATCATCAATTCACAGTTTTCAATACTCAATATTCAATCTGCAATCCTCAAAAATCTATCCACAAACATCAATTCTCATCACACAACCCTCAACACTCAGTCCCCAATCCTCAATCTTCAATCCTCAATCCTCAATCCTCAATCCTCAATCCTCAATCCTCAATCTTCAATCATCAATACTCAATCATCAATCCTCAATTCTCAATCCTCAATCCTCAATCGTCAATCCTCAATCGTCAGTCTTCAATCCTCATTACTCAATATTCAATCCACAATCCTGAATCCTCAATCCTCAATCCTCATTCGTCAATCCTCAATACCCAACCATCAATCTTCAATCCTCAATCCTCAATCCTCAATTCTCAATACTCAATCCTCAACCCTCAATCTTCAATCCTCAGTCCTCAATACTCAATCCTCAATCCTCAATCCTCAATCCTCAATCATCAATCCTCAATCTTCAATACTCAATCCGCAATCCTCAATCCACCAATCCTCAATCCTCAATCCTCAATCATCAATCCTCAATCTTCAATCCTCAATACTCAATCTTTAATCATCAATCCTCAATCCACAATCTTCATTCTTCAATCCTCAATTCTGAATCCTCAGTCCTCAATCCTCAATCCTCAATCCTCAATCCTCAATGTTCAATCCTCAATACCCAATCCTCAATCTTCAATCCTCAATCCTCAATCCTCAATCCTCAATTCTCAATTCTCAATCCTCAATCCTCAGTCCTCAGTCCTCAGTCCTAAAGCCTCAACCATCAACCATTAGCCTTCATCCTCAATCCTCAATCCTCATTCCTCAATCCTGAGCCTTCAATCCTCAATTCTCAATCTTCAATCCTCAATCCTCAATCCTCAATCCTCAATCCTCAATCCTCAATCATCAATCCTCAATCTTCAATACTCAATCCTCAATCCTGAATCCTCAATCCTCAATACTCAACCATCAAAACTCAATTCTCAATACTCAATAGAATATCCTGAATTCTCAGGATTCAATGCTCAAACCTCAAACCTCAAACCTCAGCCCACATCCTCACTCCTCAATACTCAATCCTCTATCCTCAACCCTCAATCCTGAACACTCAATCTTCAATCCTCAATCCTCAATCCTCAATCCTCAAACCTCAATCCTCAATCCTCAATCATCAATCCTCAATACTCAACTTTCAATCCTCAATCCTCAATCCTCAATCCTCAATCCTCATTCTTCAATCCTCAATACCCAATCCCCAATCTTCATTCCTCAATCCTCAGTCCTCAATTCTCAATCCTCAATCCTCATTCCTCAGACCTCAAACATCAATACTCAACCCTCAGTCCTCGTGCTCAAACCACAGCCCTCAATCCTCAATCCTCAATATTCCATCTTTAATATTCAATCTTCAGTCCTCAATTCTCAGTCCTTAATCCTCAATCCTCAATCCTCAACGTTCAGTCCGCAATACCCAATCCTCAATATTCAATCCTCAATTGTCAATCCTCAATCCTCAATCCTCAATCCTCAATCCTCAATCCTCAATCCTCAGTCCTCAAACCTCAATCCTGAATCCTCAATCCTGAATCCTCAATCTTCAGACCTAAGTCCTCAACAATCAGTTGTCAATTCACAATCCACAATAGAATACCATCAATTCACGGTTTTCAATACTCAATACTCAATCAGCAATCTTTAAACCTCTATCCACAAACATCAATTCTCATAACTCAACCCTCAAGACTCAGTCCCCAATCCTCAATCTTCAATCCTCAATCCTCAATCCTCAGTCCTCAATCCTCAATCCTCAATCTTCAATCCTCAATACTCAATCATCAATCCTCAATCCTCTATCCTCAATCCTCAATCCTCAATCCTCAAGCCTCAATCGTCAGTCTTCAATCCTCAATACTCAATCTTCAATCCTCAGTCCTCAATACTCAATCCTCGATCCTCATTCTTCAATCCTCAATACCCAATCCTCAATCTTCAATACTCAATCCTCAATCCTTAATTCTCAACCCTCCATCCTCAGTCCTCAGTCCTCAAACCTCAATCCTCAACCTTCAGCCCTCATCCTGGATCCTCAATCCTCAATCTTCAATCCTCAATACTCAATCTTCAACCCTCAATACTCAATCCTCAATCCTCAATCTTCAATCATCAATACTCAATCTTCAATCCACAATCCTCAATCCTCAATCCACATTCCTCAAACCTCAATCCTCAACCCTCAGTCCTTATCCTCAATTCTCAATTCTCAATCCTCAATCCCCAATCCTCAATCTTCAATCCTCAATAATCAATTTTCAATCCTAGATCCTCAATCCCCAATCCTCAATCCTTAATCCTCAATCTCCAATCCGCAATACTCAATCTTCAATCCTCAGTCCTCAGTCCGCAATCCTCAATTCTGAATTCTCAATCCTGAATCCTCAATCTTCAGCCCTAAGTCCTCAACAATCAGTTGTCAATTCTCAACCCTCTATAGAATATCATCAATTCACAGTTTTCAATACTCAATGCTCAATCTGCAATCTTCAAATACCTATCCACAAACATCAATTCTCATCACACAACCCTCAACACTCAGTCCCCAATCCTCAATCTTCAATCCTCAATCCTCAATCCTCAATCCTCAAACCTCAATCTTCAATCATCAATACTCAATCATCAATCCTCAATTCTCAATCCTCAATCCTCAATCCTCAATCCTCAATCGTCAGTCTTCAATCCTCAATCATCAATCCTCAATATTAAATACTCAACCCTCAATCCTCAATACTCAATCCTCAATACTCAACCATCAATCCTCAATTCCCAATACTCAATAGAATACCCTGAGTTCTCAGGATTCAATACTCAAACCTCAAACCTCAAACCTCAGCCCTCAGCCCTCATCCTCAATCCTCAATCCTCAATCCTCAATCCTCAATCCTCAATCTCCAATCCTCAATACTCAATCTTCAAACCTCAGTCCTCAGTCCTCAATCATCAATTCTCAACCCTAGATCCTCAATCCCCAATCCTCAATCCTTAATCCTCGTCATCAATCCTCAACCCTCAATAATCAATCCGCAACCTTCAATCATCAATACTCAATCTTCAATCCTCAATCCTCAATACTGAATCCTCAATCCTCAACCCTCAGCCCTCATCCTCAATCCTCAATCCTTATTCCTCAGTCCTCAATCTTCAATCCTCAATACTCAATTCTCAATCCTCAATCCTCAATCCTCAATACTCAATTCTAAATCCTCAACCATCAATCCTCAATCTTCAATACTCAATCCTCAATCCTCAATCCTGAATACTCAATAATAAACCATCAATCCTCAATTCTGAATACTCAATAGAACATCCTGAATTCTCAGGATTCAATTCTCAAACCTCAAACCTCAAACCTCAAACCTCAGCCATAATCCTCAATCCTCAACCCTCAATCGTCAATCCTCAACCTTCAATCCTCAACACTCAACCTTCAACCCTCAACCCTCAATCCTCAATCCTCAATCGTCAATCCGCAATCCTCAATCCTCAGTCATCAATCCTCAACCTTCAATACCCAATCCTCAATCCTGAATCCTCAATCCTCAATCCTCAATCCTCATTCCTCAAACCTCAATCCTCAAACCCCAGTCCTCATCCTCAATACTCAATCCTCAATCCTCAATCATCAATCCTCAATCTTCAATACTCAATCCTCAATCCTCAATCCTCAATCCTCAATACTCAACCATCAATCCTCAATTCTCAATACTCAATAGAATATCCTGAATTCTCAGGATTCAATACTCAAACCTCAAACCTCAAACCTCAGCCCTAATCCTCAAACCTCAACACTCAATCCACACTCCTCAACCCTCAATCGTCAACATTCAACCTTCAATCCTCAATCCTCAATTCTCAATCCTCAATCCTCAATCCCCAGTCATCAATCTTCAACCTTCAATACTCAATCCTCAACCTTCAATCCTCAATCCTAAATTCTCAATCGTCTGTACTCAATCCTCAATCGTCAGTCCTCAATCCCCAATCCTCAATCTTCAATCCTCAATGCTCAATCCTCAATCCTCAATCCTCAGTCCTCAATCCTCAATCTTCAATCCTCAGTCCTCAATACTCAATCCTCGATCCTCATTCTTCAATCCTCAATACCCAATCCTCAATCTTCAATACTCAATCCTCAATCCTTAATTCTCAACCCTCCATCCTCAGTCCTCAGTCCTCAAACCTCAATCCTCAACCTTCAGCCCTCATCCTGGATCCTCAATCCTCAATCTTCAATCCTCAATACTCAATCTTCAATCCTCAATACTCAATCCTCAATCCTCAATCTTCAATCATCAATACTCAATCTTCAATCCTCAATCCTCAATCCTCAATCCACATTCCTCAAACCTCAATCCTCAACCCTCAGTCCTTATCCTCAATTCTCAATTCTCAATCCTCAATCCCCAATCCTCAATCTTCAATCCTAAATAATCAATTTTCAATCCTAGATCCTCAATCCCCAATCCTCAATCCTTAATCCTCAATCTATAATCCGCAATACTCAATCTTCAATCCTCAATCCTCAGTCCGCAATCCTCAATTCTGAATTCTCAATCCTGAATCCTCAATCTTCAGCCCTAAGTCCTCAACAATCAGTTGTCAATTCTCAACCCTCTATAGAATATCATCAATTCACAGTTTTCAATACTCAATGCTCAATCTGCAATCTTCAAATATCTATCCACAAACATCAATTCTCATCACACAACCCTCAACACTCAGTCCCCAATCCTCAATCTTCAATCCTCAATCCTCAATCCTCAATCCTCAAACCTCAATCTTCAATCATCAATACTCAATCATCAATCCTCAACCCTCAGCCCTCATCCTCAATCCTCAATCCTCAACCTCAACCCTCAATCTTCAATCCTCAATACTCAATCTTCAATCCTCAATCCTCAGTCCTCAAACCTCAATCCTCAATCTTCAATCCTCAATACTCAACCTTCAATCCTCAACCCTCAGTCCTTATCCTCAATTGTCAATTCTCAATCCTCAATCCTCAATCCTCAATCTTTAATCCTCAATAATCAATATTCAGTCCTAGATCCTCAATCCCCAATCCTCAATCCTTAATCATCAATCTTCAATCCTCAATCCCCAGTCCTCAATCTTCAAACCTCAATGCTCCATCCTCAATCCTCTATCCTCAGTCCTCAACCGTCAGTCCTCGTCCTCAACCCTCAAACCTCAAACCTCAATCCTCAACCGTCAGTCCTCGTCCTCAACCCTCAAACCTCAATCCTCAATCCTCAATCTTCAATCATCAATACTCAATCTTCAGTCCTCAATACTCAGTCTTCAATCCCCAATCATCAATCCTCAATCCTGAATCCTCATTCTTCAATCTCCAATACCCAATCCCCAATCTTCAATCCTCAATCCTCAATCCTCAATTCTCAATCCTCAATCCTCAGTCGTCAGTCCTAAAACCTCAACCCTCAACCATCAGCCCGCGTCCTCAATCCTCAATCCTCATTCCTCAATCCTCAACGTTCAATCCTCAATTCTCAATCTTCAATCCTCAATCCTCAATCCTCAATACTCAATCCTCAATCCTCAATCATCAATCCTCAATCTTCAATACTCAACCCTCAATCCTCAATCCTCAATCCTCAATACTCAACCATCAATCCTCAATTCTCAATACTCAATAGAATATCCTGAGTTCTCAGGATTCAATACTCAAACCTCAAACCTCAAACCTCGGCCCTCATCCTCAATCCTCAATACTCAATCCTCGCTTCTCAAAGCTCAATCCTCAACACTCAATCTTCAATCCTCAATCCTCAATCCTCAATCCTCAAACCTCTATTTTCAATCCTAAATAATCAATATCGAATACTAGATCCTCAATCCCCAATCCTCAATCCTCAATACCCAATCCTAAATCTTCAATCCTCAATCCTCAATTATCAATTCTCAGTCCTCAATCCTCAATCCTCTGTCCTCAAACCTCAATCCTCAACCCTCAGTCCTCGTCCTCAAACCTCAACCCTCAATAATCAATCCGCAATCTTCACTCATGAATACTCAATCTTAAATCCTCAATCCTCAGTACTCAATCCTAAATCCTCAATACTCAATCCTCAGTCCACAGTCATCAATCTTCAATACTCAATCCGCCAATCCTCAATATTCAACACACAACCCTCAATCATCAATCCTCAATACTCAATCCTCAATTCTCAATCCTAAATCCTCAACCCTCAATCCTCAATCCTCAATCGTCAGCCTTCAATCCTCAATACTCAATCTTCAATCCTCAATCCTCAATACTCAATCCTCAATCCTCATTCTTCAATCCTCGATACCCAATCCTCAATCTTCCATCTTCAATCCTCAACCCTTAGTTCTCAACCCTCAATCCTCTGTCCTCAGTCCTCAAACCTCAATCCTCAACCTTCAGCCCTCATCCTCGATCCTCAATCCTCAGTCTTCAATCCTCAATCCTCAATCCTCATCCTCAAGCATCAATCCTCAATCCTCAATCCTCAATCCTCAATCCTCAATCCTCAATCCTCAATCCTCAATCCTCAATCCTCAATCTTCAATCCTCAATACTCAATCTTCAAACCTCAGTCCTCAGTCCTCAATCATCAATTCTCAATCCTAGATCCTCAATCCCCAACCCTCAATCCCTAATCCTCGTCATCAATCCTCAACCCTCAATAATCAATCCGCAATCTTCAATCATCAATCCTGAATCCTCAATACTAAACCATCAATCCTCAATTCTCAATACTCAATAGAATATCCTGAATTCTCAGGATTCAATACTCAAACCTCACACCTTAAACCTCAGCCCTCATCCTCAATCCTCAACACTCAATCCACACTCCTCAACCCTCAATCCTCAACACTCAACCTTCAATCCTCAATCCTCAATTCTCAATCCTCTATCCTCAATCCCCAGTCATCAATCCTCAACCTTCAATACTCAATCCTCAATCCTCAATCCTCAATCCTCAATACTCAACCATCAATCCTCAATTCTCAATACTCAATAGAATATCCTGAATTCTCAGGATTCAATACTCAAACCTCACACCTTAAACCTCAGCCCTCATCCTCAATCCTCAACACTCAATCCACACTCCTCAACCCTCAATCCTCAACACTCAACCTTCAATCCTCAATCCTCAATTCTCAATCCTCTATCCTCAATCCCCAGTCATCAATCCTCAACCTTCAGTACTCAATCCTCAACCTTCAATCCTCAATCCTCAATTCTCAATCGTCTGTACTCAATCCTCAATCGTCAGTCCTCAATCCCCAATCCTCAATCTTCAATCCTCAATGCTCAATCCTCAATCCTCAATCGTCAATCCGCAATCCTCAATCCTCAGTCATCAATCCTCAACCTTCAATACTCAATCCTCAATCCTGAATCCTCAATCCTCAATCCTCAATCCTCATTCCTCAAACCTCAATCCTCAAACCCCAGTCCTCATCCTCAATACTCAATCCTCAATCCTCAATCATCAATCCTCAATCTTCAATACTCAATCCTCAATCCTCAATCCTCAATCCTCAATACTCAACCATCAATCCTCAACTCTCAATACTCAATAGAATATCCTGAATTCTCAGGATTCAATACTCAAACCTCAAACCTCAAACCTCAGCCCTCATCCTCAATCCTCAACACTCAATCCACACTCCTCAACCCTCAATCCTCAATCCTCAATCCCCAATCCTCAATATTCAATCCTCAACCAACAATCCTCAATACTCAATCCTCAATCCACAATCCACAATAATCAATCTTCAATCCTCAATCCTCAATCCTCAATCCTCAATCCTCATTACTCAATCCTCAATCCTCAGCCCTCAATCCTCAATCCTCAATCATCAATCCTCAATCTTCAATACTCAATCCTCAATCCTCAATCCTCAATCCTCAATACTCAACCATCAATCCTCAACTCTCAATACTCAATAGAATATCCTGAATTCTCAGGATTCAATACTCAAACCTCAAACCTCAAACCTCAGCCCTCATCCTCAATCCTCAACACTCAATCCACACTCCTCAAACCTCAATCCTCAACCCTCAGTCCTTATCCTCAATTCTCAATTCTCAATCCTCAATCCCCAATCCTCAATCTTCAATCCTCAATAATCAATTTTCAATCCTAGATCCTCAATCCCCAATCCTCAATCCTTAATCCTCAATCTCCAATCCGCAATACTCAATCTTCAATCCTCAGTCCTCAGTCCGCAATCCTCAATTCTGAATTCTCAATCCTGAATCCTCAATCTTCAGCCCTAAGTCCTCAACAATCAGTTGTCAATTCTCAACCCTCTATAGAATATCATCAATTCACAGTTTTCAATACTCAATGCTCAATCTGCAATCTTCAAATACCTATCCACAAACATCAATTCTCATCACACAACCCTCAACACTCAGTCCCCAATCCTCAATCTTCAATCCTCAATCCTCAATCCTCAATCCTCAAACCTCAATCTTCAATCATCAATACTCAATCATCAATCCTCAATTCTCAATCCTCAATCCTCAATCCTCAATCCTCAATCGTCAGTCTTCAATCCTCAATCATCAATCCTCAATATTAAATACTCAACCCTCAATCCTCAATACTCAATCCTCAATACTCAACCATCAATCCTCAATTCCCAATACTCAATAGAATACCCTGAGTTCTCAGGATTCAATACTCAAACCTCAAACCTCAAACCTCAGCCCTCAGCCCTCATCCTCAATCCTCAATCCTCAATCCTCAATCCTCAATCCTCAATCTCCAATCCTCAATACTCAATCTTCAAACCTCAGTCCTCAGTCCTCAATCATCAATTCTCAACCCTAGATCCTCAATCCCCAATCCTCAATCCTTAATCCTCGTCATCAATCCTCAACCCTCAATAATCAATCCGCAACCTTCAATCATCAATACTCAATCTTCAATCCTCAATCCTCAATACTGAATCCTCAATCCTCAACCCTCAGCCCTCATCCTCAATCCTCAATCCTTATTCCTCAGTCCTCAATCTTCAATCCTCAATACTCAATTCTCAATCCTCAATCCTCAATCCTCAATACTCAATTCTAAATCCTCAACCATCAATCCTCAATCTTCAATACTCAATCCTCAATCCTCAATCCTGAATACTCAATAATAAACCATCAATCCTCAATTCTGAATACTCAATAGAACATCCTGAATTCTCAGGATTCAATTCTCAAACCTCAAACCTCAAACCTCAAACCTCAGCCATAATCCTCAATCCTCAACCCTCAATCGTCAATCCTCAACCTTCAATCCTCAACACTCAACCTTCAACCCTCAACCCTCAATCCTCAATCCTCAATCGTCAATCCGCAATCCTCAATCCTCAGTCATCAATCCTCAACCTTCAATACCCAATCCTCAATCCTGAATCCTCAATCCTCAATCCTCAATCCTCATTCCTCAAACCTCAATCCTCAAACCCCAGTCCTCATCCTCAATACTCAATCCTCAATCCTCAATCATCAATCCTCAATCTTCAATACTCAATCCTCAATCCTCAATCCTCAATCCTCAATACTCAACCATCAATCCTCAATTCTCAATACTCAATAGAATATCCTGAATTCTCAGGATTCAATACTCAAACCTCAAACCTCAAACCTCAGCCCTAATCCTCAAACCTCAACACTCAATCCACACTCCTCAACCCTCAATCGTCAACATTCAACCTTCAATCCTCAATCCTCAATTCTCAATCCTCAATCCTCAATCCCCAGTCATCAATCTTCAACCTTCAATACTCAATCCTCAACCTTCAATCCTCAATCCTAAATTCTCAATCGTCTGTACTCAATCCTCAATCGTCAGTCCTCAATCCCCAATCCTCAATCTTCAATCCTCAATGCTCAATCCTCAATCCTCAATCCTCAGTCCTCAATCCTCAATCTTCAATCCTCAGTCCTCAATACTCAATCCTCGATCCTCATTCTTCAATCCTCAATACCCAATCCTCAATCTTCAATACTCAATCCTCAATCCTTAATTCTCAACCCTCCATCCTCAGTCCTCAGTCCTCAAACCTCAATCCTCAACCTTCAGCCCTCATCCTGGATCCTCAATCCTCAATCTTCAATCCTCAATACTCAATCTTCAATCCTCAATACTCAATCCTCAATCCTCAATCTTCAATCATCAATACTCAATCTTCAATCCTCAATCCTCAATCCTCAATCCACATTCCTCAAACCTCAATCCTCAACCCTCAGTCCTTATCCTCAATTCTCAATTCTCAATCCTCAATCCCCAATCCTCAATCTTCAATCCTAAATAATCAATTTTCAATCCTAGATCCTCAATCCCCAATCCTCAATCCTTAATCCTCAATCTATAATCCGCAATACTCAATCTTCAATCCTCAATCCTCAGTCCGCAATCCTCAATTCTGAATTCTCAATCCTGAATCCTCAATCTTCAGCCCTAAGTCCTCAACAATCAGTTGTCAATTCTCAACCCTCTATAGAATATCATCAATTCACAGTTTTCAATACTCAATGCTCAATCTGCAATCTTCAAATATCTATCCACAAACATCAATTCTCATCACACAACCCTCAACACTCAGTCCCCAATCCTCAATCTTCAATCCTCAATCCTCAATCCTCAATCCTCAAACCTCAATCTTCAATCATCAATACTCAATCATCAATCCTCAACCCTCAGCCCTCATCCTCAATCCTCAATCCTCAACCTCAACCCTCAATCTTCAATCCTCAATACTCAATCTTCAATCCTCAATCCTCAGTCCTCAAACCTCAATCCTCAATCTTCAATCCTCAATACTCAACCTTCAATCCTCAACCCTCAGTCCTTATCCTCAATTGTCAATTCTCAATCCTCAATCCTCAATCCTCAATCTTTAATCCTCAATAATCAATATTCAGTCCTAGATCCTCAATCCCCAATCCTCAATCCTTAATCATCAATCTTCAATCCTCAATCCCCAGTCCTCAATCTTCAAACCTCAATGCTCCATCCTCAATCCTCTATCCTCAGTCCTCAACCGTCAGTCCTCGTCCTCAACCCTCAAACCTCAAACCTCAATCCTCAACCGTCAGTCCTCGTCCTCAACCCTCAAACCTCAATCCTCAATCCTCAATCTTCAATCATCAATACTCAATCTTCAGTCCTCAATACTCAGTCTTCAATCCCCAATCATCAATCCTCAATCCTGAATCCTCATTCTTCAATCTCCAATACCCAATCCCCAATCTTCAATCCTCAATCCTCAATCCTCAATTCTCAATCCTCAATCCTCAGTCGTCAGTCCTAAAACCTCAACCCTCAACCATCAGCCCGCGTCCTCAATCCTCAATCCTCATTCCTCAATCCTCAACGTTCAATCCTCAATTCTCAATCTTCAATCCTCAATCCTCAATCCTCAATACTCAATCCTCAATCCTCAATCATCAATCCTCAATCTTCAATACTCAACCCTCAATCCTCAATCCTCAATCCTCAATACTCAACCATCAATCCTCAATTCTCAATACTCAATAGAATATCCTGAGTTCTCAGGATTCAATACTCAAACCTCAAACCTCAAACCTCGGCCCTCATCCTCAATCCTCAATACTCAATCCTCGCTTCTCAAAGCTCAATCCTCAACACTCAATCTTCAATCCTCAATCCTCAATCCTCAATCCTCAAACCTCTATTTTCAATCCTAAATAATCAATATCGAATACTAGATCCTCAATCCCCAATCCTCAATCCTCAATACCCAATCCTAAATCTTCAATCCTCAATCCTCAATTATCAATTCTCAGTCCTCAATCCTCAATCCTCTGTCCTCAAACCTCAATCCTCAACCCTCAGTCCTCGTCCTCAAACCTCAACCCTCAATAATCAATCCGCAATCTTCACTCATGAATACTCAATCTTAAATCCTCAATCCTCAGTACTCAATCCTAAATCCTCAATACTCAATCCTCAGTCCACAGTCATCAATCTTCAATACTCAATCCGCCAATCCTCAATATTCAACACACAACCCTCAATCATCAATCCTCAATACTCAATCCTCAATTCTCAATCCTAAATCCTCAACCCTCAATCCTCAATCCTCAATCGTCAGCCTTCAATCCTCAATACTCAATCTTCAATCCTCAATCCTCAATACTCAATCCTCAATCCTCATTCTTCAATCCTCGATACCCAATCCTCAATCTTCCATCTTCAATCCTCAACCCTTAGTTCTCAACCCTCAATCCTCTGTCCTCAGTCCTCAAACCTCAATCCTCAACCTTCAGCCCTCATCCTCGATCCTCAATCCTCAGTCTTCAATCCTCAATCCTCAATCCTCATCCTCAAGCATCAATCCTCAATCCTCAATCCTCAATCCTCAATCCTCAATCCTCAATCCTCAATCCTCAATCCTCAATCCTCAATCTTCAATCCTCAATACTCAATCTTCAAACCTCAGTCCTCAGTCCTCAATCATCAATTCTCAATCCTAGATCCTCAATCCCCAACCCTCAATCCCTAATCCTCGTCATCAATCCTCAACCCTCAATAATCAATCCGCAATCTTCAATCATCAATCCTGAATCCTCAATACTAAACCATCAATCCTCAATTCTCAATACTCAATAGAATATCCTGAATTCTCAGGATTCAATACTCAAACCTCACACCTTAAACCTCAGCCCTCATCCTCAATCCTCAACACTCAATCCACACTCCTCAACCCTCAATCCTCAACACTCAACCTTCAATCCTCAATCCTCAATTCTCAATCCTCTATCCTCAATCCCCAGTCATCAATCCTCAACCTTCAATACTCAATCCTCAATCCTCAATCCTCAATCCTCAATACTCAACCATCAATCCTCAATTCTCAATACTCAATAGAATATCCTGAATTCTCAGGATTCAATACTCAAACCTCACACCTTAAACCTCAGCCCTCATCCTCAATCCTCAACACTCAATCCACACTCCTCAACCCTCAATCCTCAACACTCAACCTTCAATCCTCAATCCTCAATTCTCAATCCTCTATCCTCAATCCCCAGTCATCAATCCTCAACCTTCAGTACTCAATCCTCAACCTTCAATCCTCAATCCTCAATTCTCAATCGTCTGTACTCAATCCTCAATCGTCAGTCCTCAATCCCCAATCCTCAATCTTCAATCCTCAATGCTCAATCCTCAATCCTCAATCGTCAATCCGCAATCCTCAATCCTCAGTCATCAATCCTCAACCTTCAATACTCAATCCTCAATCCTGAATCCTCAATCCTCAATCCTCAATCCTCATTCCTCAAACCTCAATCCTCAAACCCCAGTCCTCATCCTCAATACTCAATCCTCAATCCTCAATCATCAATCCTCAATCTTCAATACTCAATCCTCAATCCTCAATCCTCAATCCTCAATACTCAACCATCAATCCTCAACTCTCAATACTCAATAGAATATCCTGAATTCTCAGGATTCAATACTCAAACCTCAAACCTCAAACCTCAGCCCTCATCCTCAATCCTCAACACTCAATCCACACTCCTCAACCCTCAATCCTCAATCCTCAATCCCCAATCCTCAATATTCAATCCTCAACCAACAATCCTCAATACTCAATCCTCAATCCACAATCCACAATAATCAATCTTCAATCCTCAATCCTCAATCCTCAATCCTCAATCCTCATTACTCAATCCTCAATCCTCAGCCCTCAATCCTCAATCCTCGATCTTCAATCCTCAATACACAATCTTCAATCCTCAATCCTCATTCCTCAATCCTCAATCCTCATTCTTCAATCCCCAATACCCAATCCGCAATCTTCAATCCTCAATCCTCAATCCCCAATTCTCAATCCTCAATCCTCAAACCTCAGACCTCAAACATCAATACTCAACCGTCAGTCCTCGTGCTCAATCCACAGCCCTCAATCCTCAATCCTCAATCTTCAGTCATCAACATTCAATCTTCAGTAATCAATCCTCAGTCCTCAATCCTCAGTCCTCAATATTCAATCCTCAACCAACAATCCTCAATACTCAATCCTCAATCCACAATCCACAATAATCAATCTTCAATCCTCAATCCTCAATCCTCAATCCTCAATCCTCAATCCTCAATCCTCATTACTCAATCCTCAATCCTCAGCCCTCAATCCTCAATCCTCGATCTTCAATCCTCAATACACAATCTTCAATCCTCAATCCTCATTCCTCAATCCTCAATCCTCATTCTTCAATCCCCAATACCCAATCCGCAATCTTCAATCCTCAATCCTCAATCCCCAATTCTCAATCCTCAATCCTCAAACCTCAGACCTCAAACATCAATACTCAACCGTCAGTCCTCGTGCTCAATCCACAGCCCTCAATCCTCAATCCTCAATCTTCAATCATCAACATTCAATCTTCGGTAATCAATCCTCAGTCCTCAATCCTCAATCCTCAATCCTCAACGTTCAATCCGCAATACCCAATCATCAATCTTCAATCCTCAATCCTTAATCCTCAATCCTCAATCCTCAATCCTCAATCTTCAATCCTCAGTCCTCAGTCCTCAATCATCAATTCTGAATTGTCAATCCTGAATCCTCAATCTTCAGCCCTCAGTCCTCAACAATCAGTTGTCAATTCTCAATCCTCAATAGAATATCATCAATTCACAGTTTTCAATACTCAATGCTCAATCTGCAATCTTCAAATATCTATCCACAAACATCAATTCTCATCACACAACACTCAACACTCAGTCCCCAATCCTCAATCTTCAATCCTCAATCCTCAATCCTCAATCCTCAATCCTCAATCTTCAACCTTCAATACTCATTCATCAGTCCTCAATTCTCAATCCTCAATCCTCAATCCTCAATACTCAATCGTCAGTCTTCAATCCTCAATACTCAATATTCAATCCACAATCCTGGATCCTCAATCCTCAATCCTCATTCTTCAATCCTCAATACCCAATCCTCAACCTTCAATACTCAATCCTCAATCCTCAATTCTCAATACTCAATCCTCAGACCTCAGTCCTCAAACCTCAATCCTCAACCCTCAGCCCTCATCCTCAATCCTCAATCCTCAACCTCAATCCTCAATCTTCAATCCTCAAAACCCAATACTAAATCTTCAATCCTCAAACCTCAATCCTGAATCCTCAACCCTCAGTCTTCAACCTTCAGACTTCAGACCTCAACAATCAGTTGTCAATCCTCAATCCTCAATAGAATATCATCAATTCACAGTTTTCAATACTAAATTCTCGGTCTGCAATCTTCGAATCTCTATCCACAAACATCAATCCTCATCACTCAACCCTCAACTCTCAGTCCCCAATCCTCAATCTTCAATCCTCTATCCTCTATCCTCAATCCTCAATCCTCAATCCTCAATCCTCAATCCTCAACCCTCAATCCTCAATCCTCAATCCTCAATCTTCAATCCTCAATACTCAATCTTCAATCCTCAATACTCAATCCTCAATCCTCAATATTCAATCCTCAATACTCAATCTTCAGTCCTCAATCCGCAATCATCAATCCTCAATCCTCAATCCTCAGTCATCAATCCTCAAACTTCAGTCCTCATCCTCAATTCTCAATCCTCAACCCTCAATCCTCAAACCACAATCCTCAACTGTCAGTCCTCGTCCTCAATCCTCAACCCTCAGACCTCAATCCTCAATCTTCAATCATCAATACTCAATCTTCAATCCTCAACACTCAATCCCCAATCCTCATTCCTCAAACCTCAATCCTCAACCCTCAGTCCTTATCCTCAATTCTCAATTCTCAATCCTCAATCCTCAATCCTCAATCTTCGATCCTCTATAATCAATTTTCAATCCTAGACCCTCGATCCCCAATCCTCAATCCTTAATCCTCAATTTTCAATCCTCAATACTCAATCTTCAATCCTCAGTCCTCAGTCCTCAATCCTCAATTCTGAATTCTCAATCCTGAATCCTCAATCTTCAGCCCTCAGTCCTCAACAATCAGCTGTCAATTCTCAATCCTCAATAGAATATCATCAATTCACAGTTTTCAATACTCAATGCTCAATCTGCAATCTTCAAATATCTATACACAAACATCAATCCTCATCACACAACCCTCAACACTCAGTCCACAATCCTCAATCTTCAATCCTCAATCCTCAATCCTCAATCCTCAATCCTCAATCTTCAACCATCAATACTCATTCATCAGTCCTCAATTCTCAATCCTCAATCCTCAATCCTCAATACTCAATCGTCAGTCTTCAATCCTCAATACTCAATATTCAATCCACAATCCTGGATCCTCAATCCTCAATCCTCATTCTTCAATCCTCAATACCCAATCCTCAACCTTCAATACTCAATCCTCAATCCTCAATACTCAATACTCAATCCTCAGACCTCAGTCCTCAAACCTCAATCCTCAACCCTCAGCCCTCATCCTCAATCCTCAATCCTCAAACTCAATCCTCAATCTTCAATCCTCAATACTCAATCTTCAATCCTCAATCCTCAGTCCTCAAACCTCAATTCTGAACCCTCAATCCTGAATCCTCAATCTTCAGCCCTCAGTCCTCAACAATCAGTTGTCAATCCTCAATCCTCAGTATAATATTCTCAATTCACAGTTTTCAATACTCAATACTCAATCTGCAATCTTCAAATCTCTATCCACAGTCATCAATTCTCATCACTCAACCCTCAACACTCAGTCCTCAATGTTCAATCCTCAATCCCCAATTCTCAATCCTCGATCCTCAATGCTGAATCTTCAATCCTCAATCCTCAATCCTCAATCCTCAATCCTCAATCCTCAATCCTGAATATTCAATCCTCAGTCCCCAATCCTCAATCCTCAATCCTCAATCCTCATTCTTCAATCCTCAATACCCAATCCTCAATCTTCAATCCTCAATCCTCAATCCACAATCCTCAACTCTCAATCCTCAATCCTCAGACCTCAGACATCAAACCTCAATCCTCAACCCTCAGCCCTCATCGTCAATCCTCAAACCTCAATCCTCAAACCTCAATCGTCAATCCTCAATCCTCAATCATCAATCCACAATACTCAACCTTCAATCCTGAATCCTCAATCCTCAATCCTCAATATTCAATCCTGAATACTCAACTTTAAATACTCAATCCGCAATCATCAGTCCTCAATCCTGAATCCTCAGTCATCAAGCCTCAATCTTCAATACTCAATCGTCAAACCTCAGACCTCAATCCTCAAACCTCAATCCTCGTACCTCAAACCTCAATCCTCAACCCTCAGTCCTCATCCTCAATTCTCAATTCTCAATCCTCAATCCTCAACCCTCAATCTTCTATCATCAATAATCAATCTCCAACCCTAGATCCCCAATCCCCAATCCTCAATCCTTAATCCTCAATCTTCAATCCACAATCCCCAGTCCTCAATCTTCAATCCTGAATGCCCAGTCCTCAATCCTCAATCCTCAGTACTCAATCCTCAGCCCTCAGTCCTCGTCATCAATCCTCAACCCTCAATAATCAACCCGCAATCTTCAATCATCAATAATCAATCTTCAATCCTCAATCCTCAAACTCGATCCTCAATACTCAATCCCCAGTCCTGAGTCCTCAATCTTCAATACTCAATCCGCCAATCCTCAATATTCAACACACAACCCTCAACCATCAATCCTCAATACTCAACCATCAATCCTCAATTCTCAATACTCAGTTGAATATCCTGAATTCTCAGCTTTCAATACTCAATCCTCAATCTTCAATCTTCAAATCTCCATCCACAAACATCAATTCTTATCTCTCAACCCTCAACACTCAGTCCTCAATATTCAATGCTCAATCCTCAATCCTCAATCTTCAATCCTCAATCCTCAATCCTCAGTCGTCAGTCTTCAATCCTCAATACTCAATATTCAATCCACAATCCTGAATCCTCAATCCTCAATCCTCATTCTTCAATCCTAAATACCCAATCCTCAATCTTCAATACTCAATCCTCAATCCTTAATTCTCAACCCTCCATCCTCAGTCCTCAGTCCTCAAACCTCAATCCTCAACCTTCAGCCCTCATCCTGGATCCTCAATCCTCAATCTTCAATCCTCAATACTCAATCTTCAACCCTCAATACTCAATCCTCAATCCTCAATCTTCAATCATCAATACTCAATCTTCAATCCACAATCCTCAATCCTCAATCCACATTCCTCAAACCTCAATCCTCAACCCTCAGTCCTTATCCTCAATTCTCAATTCTCAATCCTCAATCCCCAATCCTCAATCTTCAATCCTCAATAATCAATTTTCAATCCTAGATCCTCAATCCCCAATCCTCAATCCTTAATCCTCAATCTCCAATCCGCAATACTCAATCTTCAATCCTCAGTCCTCAGTCCGCAATCCTCAATTCTGAATTCTCAATCCTGAATCCTCAATCTTCAGCCCTAAGTCCTCAACAATCAGTTGTCAATTCTCAACCCTCTATAGAATATCATCAATTCACAGTTTTCAATACTCAATGCTCAATCTGCAATCTTCAAATACCTATCCACAAACATCAATTCTCATCACACAACCCTCAACACTCAGTCCCCAATCCTCAATCTTCAATCCTCAATCCTCAATCCTCAATCCTCAAACCTCAATCTTCAATCACCAATACTCAATCATCAATCCTCAATTCTCAATCCCCAATCCTCAATCCTCAATCCTCAATCGTCAGTCTTCAATCCTCAATAATCAATCCTCAATATTAAATACTCAACCCTCAATCCTCAATACTCAATCCTCAATACTCAACCATCAATCCTCAATTCCCAATACTCAATAGAATACCCTGAGTTCTCAGGATTCAATACTCAAACCTCAAACCTCAAACCTCAGCCCTCAGCCCTCATCCTCAATCCTCAATCCTCAATCCTCAATCCTCAATCCTCAATCTTCAATCCTCAATACTCAATCTTCAAACCTCAGTCCTCAGTCCTCAATCATCAATTCTCAACCCTAGATCCTCAATCCCCAATCCTCAATCCTTAATCCTCGTCATCAATCCTCAACCCTCAATAATCAATCCGCAACCTTCAATCATCAATACTCAATCTTCAATCCTCAGTCCTCAATACTGAATCCTCAATCCTCAACCCTCAGCCCTCATCCTCAATCCTCAATCCTTATTCCTCAGTCCTCAATCTTCAATCCTCAATACTCAATTCTCAATCCTCAATCCTCAATCCTCAATACTCAATTCTAAATCCTCAACCATCAATCCTCAATCTTCAATACTCAATCCTCAATCCTCAATCCTGAATCCTCAATACTAAACCATCAATCCTCAATTCTGAATACTCAATAGAACATCCTGAATTCTCAGGATTCAATTCTCAAACCTCAAACCTCAAACCTCAAACCTCAGCCATAATCCTCAATCCTCAACCCTCAATCGTCAATCCTCAACCTTCAATCCTCAACACTCAACCTTCAACCCTCAACCCTCAATCCTCAATCCTCAATATTCAATCCTGAATACTCAACTTTAAATACTCAATCCGCAATCATCAATCCTCAATCCTGAATCCTCAGTCATCAAGCCTCAATCTTCAATACTCAATCGTCAATCCTCAGACCTCTATCCTCAAACCTCAATCCTCGTACCTCAAACCTCAATCTTCAATCCTCAATACTCAATCTTCAATCCTCAATCCTCAGTCCTCAAACCTCAATTCTGAACCCTCAATCCTCAATCTTCAATCCTCAATACTCAATCTTCAATCCTCAATCCTCAATCCTCAATCCTCAATCCTCATTCTTCAATCCTCAATACCCAATCCTCAATCTTCAATCCTCAATCCTCAATCCTCAATTCTCAATCCTCAATCCTCAGTCGTCAGACCTCAAACCACAATCCTCAACCCTCAGCCCTCATCCTCAATCCTCAATCCTTATTCCTCAGTCCTCAACCATCAATCCTCAATACTCAATTTTCAATCCTCAATCCTCAATCCTCAGTCCTCAATCCTCAATGCTAAATCCTCAATCATCAATACTCAATCTTCAATACTCAATCCTCAATCCTCAATCCTGAATCCTCAATACTAAAGCATCAATACTCAATTCTCAATACTCAAAAGAACATCCTGAATTCTCAGGATCCAATACTCAAACCTCAAACCTCAAACCTCAGCCATCATCCTCAATCCTCAATCCTCAATCGTCAATCCTCAACCCTCAATCCTCAACACTCAGCCTTCAACCCTCAATCCTCAATCCTCAATCGTCAATCCGCAATCCTCAATCCTCAGTCATCAATCCTCAACCTTCAATACTCAATCCTCTATCCTCAATCCTCAATCCCCAATCCTCAATCCTCAATCCTCAATCCTCAATTCTCAGTTCTCAATCCTCAATCCTCAATCCTCAATCTTCGATCCTCTATAATCAATTTTCAATCCTAGATCCTCAATCCCCAATCCTCAATCCTTAATCCTCAATTTTCAATCCTCAATACTCAATCTTCAATCCTCAGTCCTCGGTCCTCAATCCTCAATTCTGAATTCTCAATCCTGAATCCTCAATCTTCAGCCCTCAGTCCTCAACAATCAGCTGTCAATTCTCAATCCTCAATAGAATATCATCAATTCACAGTTTTCAATACTCAATGCTCAATCTGCAATCTTCAAATATCTATACACAAACATCAATCCTCATCACACAACCCTCAACACTCAGTCCACAATCCTCAATCTTCAATCCTCAATCCTCAATCCTCAATCCTCAATCCTCAATCTTCAACCATCAATACTCATTCATCAGTCCTCAATTCTCAATCCTCAATCCTCAATCCTCAATACTCAATCGTCAGTCTTCAATCCTCAATACTCAATATTCTATCCACAATCCTGGATCCTCAATCCTCAATCCTCAATCCTCAACCCTCAATCCTCAATCCTCAATCCTCAATCTTCAATCCTCAATACTCAATCTTCAATCCTCAATACTCAATCCTCAATCCTCAATATTCAATCCTCAATACTCAATCTTCAGTCCTCAATCCGCAATCATCAATCCTCAATCCTCAATCCTCAAACTTCAGTCCTCATCCTCAATTCTCAATTCTCAATCCTCAACCCTCAATCCTCAAACCACAATCCTCAACTGTCAGTCCTCGTCCTCAATCCTCAACCCTCAGTCCTCAATCCTCAATCTTCAATCATCAATACTCAATCTTCAATCCTCAACACTCAATCCTCAATCCTCATTCCTCAAACCTCAATCCTCAACCCTCAGCCTCAGTCCTTATCCTCAATTCTCAATTCTCAATCCTCAATCCTCAATCCTCAATCTTCGATCCTCTATAATCAATTTTCAATCCTAGATCCTCAATCCCCAATCCTCAATCCTTAATCCTCAATTTTCAATCCTCAATACTCAATCTTCAATACTCAGTCCTCAGTCCTCAATCCTCAATTCTGAATTCTCAATCCTGAATCCTCAATCTTCAGCCCTCAGTCCTCAACCATCAGCTGTCAATTCTCAATCCTCAATAGAATATCATCAATTCACAGTTTTCAATACTCAATGCTCAATCTGCAATCTTCAAATATCTATACACAAACATCAATCCTCATCACACAACCCTCAACACTCAGTCCACAATCCTCAATCTTCAATCCTCAATCCTCAATCCTCAATCCTCAATCCTCAATCTTCAACAATCAATACTCATTCATGAGTCCTCAATTCTCAATCCTCAATCCTCAATCCTCAATACTCAATCGTCAGTCTTCAATCCTCAATACTCAATATTCAATCCGCAATCCTGGATCCTCAATCCTCAATCCTCATTCTTCAATATTCAATACCCAATCCTCAACCTTCAATACTCAATCCTCAATCCTCAATTCTCAATACTCAATCCTCAGACCTCAGTCCTCAAACCTCAATCCTCAACCCTCAGCCCTCATCCTCAATCCTCAATCCTCAACCTCAATCCTCAATCTTCAATCCTCAATACTCAATCTTCAATCCTCAATCCTCAGTCCTCAAACCTCAATTCTGAACCCTCAATCCTGAATCCTCAATCTTCAGCACTCAGTCCTCAACAATCAGTTGTCAATCCTCAATCCTCAGTATAATATTCTCAATTCACAGTTTTCAATACTCAATACTCAATCTGCAATCTTCAAATCTCTATCCACAGTCATCAATTCTCATCATTCAACCCTCAACACTCAGTCCTCAATGTTCAATCCTCAATCCCCAATTCTCAATCCTCGATCCTCAATGCTGAATCTTCAATCCTCAATCCTCAATCCTCAATCCTCAATCCTCAATCCTGAATATTCAATCCTCAGTCCCCAATCCTCAATCCTCAATCCTCAATCCTCATTCTTCAATCCTCAATACCCAATCCTCAATCTTCAATCCTCAATCCTCAATCCACAATCCTCAACTCTCAATCCTCAATCCTCAGACCTCAGACATCAAACCTCAATCCTCAACCCTCAGCCCTCATCGTCAATCCTCAAACCTCAATCCTCAAACCTCAATCGTCAATCCTCAATCCTCAATCATCAATCCACAATACTCAACCTTCAATCCTGAATCCTCAATCCTCAATCCTCAATATTCAATCCTGAATACTCAACTTTAAATACTCAATCCGCAATCATCAATCCTCAATCCTGAATCCTCAGTCATCAAGCCTCAATCTTCAATACTCAATCGTCAATCCTCAGACCTCTATCCTCAAACCTCAATCCTCGTACCTCAAACCTCAATCCTCAACCCTCAGTCCTCATCCTCAATTCTCAATTCTCAATCCTCAATCCTCAACCCTCAATCTTCTATCATCAATAATCAATCTCCAACCCTAGATCCCCAATCCCCAATCCTCAATCCTTAATCCTCAATCTTCAATACACAATCCCCAGTCCTCAATCTTCAATCCTGAATGCCCAGTCCTCAATCCTCAATCCTCAGTACTCAATCCTCAGCCCTCAGTCCTGGTCATCAATCCTCAGCCCTCAATAATCAACCCGCAATCTTTAATCATCAATACTCAATCTTCAATCCTCAATCCTCAATACTCAATCCTCAATACTCAGTCCCCAGTCCTCAGGCCTTAATCTTCAATACTCAATCCGCCAATCCTCAATATTCAACACACAACCCTCAACCATCAATCCTCAATACTCAACCATCAACCCTCAATTCTCAATACTCAGTTGAATACCCTGAATTCTCAGTTTTCAATACTCAATCCTCAATCTTCAATCTTCAAATCTCCATTCACAAACATCAATTCTCATCTCTCAACCCTCAACACTCAGTCCTCAATATTCAATCCTCAATCCTCAATCCTCAATCTTCAATCGTCAATACTCAATCTTCAATCCTCAATCGTCAATTCTCAATCTTCAATACTCAACACTCAATCCTCAATCCTCAATATTCAATCCTCAATACTCAATCTTCAATCCTCAATCCGCAATCATCAATCCTCAATCCTCAATCCTCAGTCATTGATCCTCAATCTTCAATACTCAATCGTCAATCCTCAGTCCTCAATCCTCAATCCTCAATCCTCGTATCACAAACCTCAATCCTCAACCCTAAGTCCCCATCCTCAACTCTCAATTCTCAACCCTCAATCCTCAACCCTCGATCTTGAATCCTCAATAATCAATCTCCAATCCTAGATCCCCAATCCCTAATCCTCAATCCTTAATCCTCAATCTTCAATCCTCAATCCCCAGTCCTCAATCTTCAATCCTCAATGCTCAATCGTCAATCCTCAATCCTCAGTCCTCAATCCTCAATCCTCAATCCTCAATCCTCAATCCTCAGTCCTCAATCCTCAATCCTCAATCCCCAATCCTCAATATTCAATCCTCAATCCTCAATCCTCAATGCTCAATCCTCAATCTTCAATCCTCAATAGTCAATCTTCAATCCTCAATCCTCAGTCATCAATCCTCAAATTTCAATACTCAATCCTCAATCCTCAATCCTCAATACTCAATCCTCAATCATCAATCCTCAATCCTCATTCCTCAAACCTCAAACCTCAGACCTCAGTCCTCATCCTCAATTCTCAATTCTCAAACCTCAATCCTCAATCCTCAACCCTCTATCTTCAATCCTAGATAATCAATCTCCAATACTAGATCCTCAATCCCCAATCCTCAATCCTCAATACCCAATCCTAAATCTTCAATCCTCAATCCGCAATTATCAATTCTCAATCATCAATCCTCAATCCTCTGTCCTCAAACCTCAATCCTCAAACCTCAGTCCTCGTCCTCAAACCTTAACCGTCAATAATCAATCCGCAATCTTCACTCATCAATACTCGATCTTCAATCCTCAACCCTCAATCATCAATCCTCAATACTCAATCTTCAATCTTCAATACCCAATCTTCAATCCTCAATACTCAATCCTCAATCCTCAATATTCAATCCTCAATACTCAATCTTCAGTCCTCAATCCGCAATCATTAATCCTCAATCCTCAATCCTCAGTCATCAATCCTCAAACCTCAGTCCTCACCCTCAATTCTCAATCCTCAATCTTCAATCATCAATACTCAATCTTCAATCCTCAATCCTCAATCCTCAATCCTCAATCGTCAGTCTTCAATCCTCAATCATCAATCCTCAATCCTCAATCCTCAATCCTCAATATTCAATCCTCAATACTCAATCTTCAATCCTCAATCCGCAATCATCAATCCTCAATCCTCAATCCTCAGTCATCAATCCTCAATCTTCAATACTCAATCGTCAATCCTCAGTCCTCAATCCTCAATCCTCGACCCTCGTATCTCAAACCTCAATCCTCAACCCTCAGTCCCCATCCTCAATTCTCAATTCTCAACCCTCAATACTCAACCCTCAATCTTCAATCCTCAATAATCAATCTCCAATCCTAGATCCCCAATCCCTAATCCTCAATCCTGAATACTCAATCTTCAATCCTCAATCCCCGGTCCTCAATCTTCAATCCTCAACGCTCAATCCTCAATCCTCAATCCTCAGTCCTCAATCCTCAATCCTCAATCCCCAATCCTCAATATTCAATCCTCAATCCTCTATCCTCAATACTCAATCCTCAATCTTCAATCCTCAATAATCAATCTTCAATCCTCAATCCTCAATCCTCAATCCTCAATCCTCAATCCTCAATCCTCAACCCTCAATCCTCAATCCTCAATCTTCAGTACTCAATACTCAATCATGAATCCTCAATCCTCAATCCTCAATCCTCAATCCTCATTCTTCAATCCTCAATACCCAATCCTCAATCTTCAATCCTCAATCCTCAATCCTCAATTCTCAATCCTCAATCCTCAGTCCTCAGTCCTCAAACCTCAACCCTCAACCCTCAGCCCTCATCCTCAATCCTCAATCCTTATTCCTCAGTCCGCAACCTTCAATCCTCAATACTCAATTTTCAATCCTCAATCCTCAATCCTCAATCCTCAATCCTAAATCCTCAATCATCAATCCTCAATCCTCAATCCTCAATCATCAATCCTCAATCTTCAATACTCAATCCGCAATCCTCAATCCACCAATCCTCAATCCTCAATCCTCAATCATCAATCCTCAATCTTCAATCCTCAATACTCAATCTTTAATCATCAATCCTCAATCCACAATCTTCATTCTTCAATCCTCAATTCTGAATCCTCAGTCCTCAATCCTCAATCCTCAATCCTCAATCCTCAATGTTCAATCCTCAATACCCAATCCTCAATCTTCAATCCTCAATCCTCAATCCTCAATCCTCAATTCTCAATTCTCAATCCTCAATCCTCAGTCCTCAGTCCTCAGTCCTAAAGCCTCAACCATCAACCATTAGCCTTCATCCTCAATCCTCAATCCTCATTCCTCAATCCTGAGCCTTCAATCCTCAATTCTCAATCTTCAATCCTCAATCCTCAATCCTCAATCCTCAATCCTCAATCCTCAATCATCAATCCTCAATCTTCAATACTCAATCCTCAATCCTGAATCCTCAATCCTCAATACTCAACCATCAAAACTCAATTCTCAATACTCAATAGAATATCCTGAATTCTCAGGATTCAATGCTCAAACCTCAAACCTCAAACCTCAGCCCACATCCTCACTCCTCAATACTCAATCCTCTATCCTCAACCCTCAATCCTGAACACTCAATCTTCAATCCTCAATCCTCAATCCTCAATCCTCAAACCTCAATCCTCAATCCTCAATCATCAATCCTCAATACTCAACTTTCAATCCTCAATCCTCAATCCTCAATCCTCAATCCTCATTCTTCAATCCTCAATACCCAATCCCCAATCTTCATTCCTCAATCCTCAGTCCTCAATTCTCAATCCTCAATCCTCATTCCTCAGACCTCAAACATCAATACTCAACCCTCAGTCCTCGTGCTCAAACCACAGCCCTCAATCCTCAATCCTCAATATTCCATCTTTAATATTCAATCTTCAGTCCTCAATTCTCAGTCCTTAATCCTCAATCCTCAATCCTCAACGTTCAGTCCGCAATACCCAATCCTCAATATTCAATCCTCAATTGTCAATCCTCAATCCTCAATCCTCAATCCTCAATCCTCAATCCTCAATCCTCAGTCCTCAAACCTCAATCCTGAATCCTCAATCCTGAATCCTCAATCTTCAGACCTAAGTCCTCAACAATCAGTTGTCAATTCACAATCCACAATAGAATACCATCAATTCACGGTTTTCAATACTCAATACTCAATCAGCAATCTTTAAACCTCTATCCACAAACATCAATTCTCATAACTCAACCCTCAAGACTCAGTCCCCAATCCTCAATCTTCAATCCTCAATCCTCAATCCTCAGTCCTCAATCCTCAATCCTCAATCTTCAATCCTCAATACTCAATCATCAATCCTCAATCCTCTATCCTCAATCCTCAATCCTCAATCCTCAAGCCTCAATCGTCAGTCTTCAATCCTCAATACTCAATCTTCAATCCTCAGTCCTCAATACTCAATCCTCGATCCTCATTCTTCAATCCTCAATACCCAATCCTCAATCTTCAATACTCAATCCTCAATCCTTAATTCTCAACCCTCCATCCTCAGTCCTCAGTCCTCAAACCTCAATCCTCAACCTTCAGCCCTCATCCTGGATCCTCAATCCTCAATCTTCAATCCTCAATACTCAATCTTCAACCCTCAATACTCAATCCTCAATCCTCAATCTTCAATCATCAATACTCAATCTTCAATCCACAATCCTCAATCCTCAATCCACATTCCTCAAACCTCAATCCTCAACCCTCAGTCCTTATCCTCAATTCTCAATTCTCAATCCTCAATCCCCAATCCTCAATCTTCAATCCTCAATAATCAATTTTCAATCCTAGATCCTCAATCCCCAATCCTCAATCCTTAATCCTCAATCTCCAATCCGCAATACTCAATCTTCAACCCTCAGTCCTCAGTCCGCAATCCTCAATTCTGAATTCTCAATCCTGAATCCTCAATCTTCAGCCCTAAGTCCTCAACAATCAGTTGTCAATTCTCAACCCTCTATAGAATATCATCAATTCACAGTTTTCAATACTCAATGCTCAATCTGCAATCTTCAAATACCTATCCACAAACATCAATTCTCATCACACAACCCTCAACACTCAGTCCCCAATCCTCAATCTTCAATCCTCAATCCTCAATCCTCAATCCTCAAACCTCAATCTTCAATCATCAATACTCAATCATCAATCCTCAATTCTCAATCCTCAATCCTCAATCCTCAATCCTCAATCGTCAGTCTTCAATCCTCAATCATCAATCCTCAATATTAAATACTCAACCCTCAATCCTCAATACTCAATCCTCAATACTCAACCATCAATCCTCAATTCCCAATACTCAATAGAATACCCTGAGTTCTCAGGATTCAATACTCAAACCTCAAACCTCAAACCTCAGCCCTCAGCCCTCATCCTCAATCCTCAATCCTCAATCCTCAATCCTCAATCCTCAATCTCCAATCCTCAATACTCAATCTTCAAACCTCAGTCCTCAGTCCTCAATCATCAATTCTCAACCCTAGATCCTCAATCCCCAATCCTCAATCCTTAATCCTCGTCATCAATCCTCAACCCTCAATAATCAATCCGCAACCTTCAATCATCAATACTCAATCTTCAATCCTCAATCCTCAATACTGAATCCTCAATCCTCAACCCTCAGCCCTCATCCTCAATCCTCAATCCTTATTCCTCAGTCCTCAATCTTCAATCCTCAATACTCAATTCTCAATCCTCAATCCTCAATCTTCAATACTCAATCCTCAATCCTCAATCCTCAATCCTCAATACTCAACCATCAATCCTCAATTCTCAATACTCAATAGAATATCCTGAATTCTCAGGATTCAATACTCAAACCTCAAACCTCAAACCTCAGCCCTAATCCTCAAACCTCAACACTCAATCCACACTCCTCAACCCTCAATCGTCAACATTCAACCTTCAATCCTCAATCCTCAATTCTCAATCCTCAATCCTCAATCCCCAGTCATCAATCTTCAACCTTCAATACTCAATCCTCAACCTTCAATCCTCAATCCTAAATTCTCAATCGTCTGTACTCAATCCTCAATCGTCAGTCCTCAATCCCCAATCCTCAATCTTCAATCCTCAATGCTCAATCCTCAATCCTCAATCCTCAGTCCTCAATCCTCAATCTTCAATCCTCAGTCCTCAATACTCAATCCTCGATCCTCATTCTTCAATCCTCAATACCCAATCCTCAATCTTCAATACTCAATCCTCAATCCTTAATTCTCAACCCTCCATCCTCAGTCCTCAGTCCTCAAACCTCAATCCTCAACCTTCAGCCCTCATCCTGGATCCTCAATCCTCAATCTTCAATCCTCAATACTCAATCTTCAATCCTCAATACTCAATCCTCAATCCTCAATCTTCAATCATCAATACTCAATCTTCAATCCTCAATCCTCAATCCTCAATCCACATTCCTCAAACCTCAATCCTCAACCCTCAGTCCTTATCCTCAATTCTCAATTCTCAATCCTCAATCCCCATTCCTCAATCTTCAATCCTAAATAATCAATTTTCAATCCTAGATCCTCAATCCCCAATCCTCAATCCTTAATCCTCAATCTATAATCCGCAATACTCAATCTTCAATCCTCAATCCTCAGTCCGCAATCCTCAATTCTGAATTCTCAATCCTGAATCCTCAATCTTCAGCCCTAAGTCCTCAACAATCAGTTGTCAATTCTCAACCCTCTATAGAATATCATCAATTCACAGTTTTCAATACTCAATGCTCAATCTGCAATCTTCAAATATCTATCCACAAACATCAATTCTCATCACACAACCCTCAACACTCAGTCCCCAATCCTCAATCTTCAATCCTCAATCCTCAATCCTCAATCCTCAAACCTCAATCTTCAATCATCAATACTCAATCATCAATCCTCAACCCTCAGCCCTCATCCTCAATCCTCAATCCTCAACCTCAACCCTCAATCTTCAATCCTCAATACTCAATCTTCAATCCTCAATCCTCAGTCCTCAAACCTCAATCCTCAATCTTCAATCCTCAATACTCAACCTTCAATCCTCAACCCTCAGTCCTTATCCTCAATTGTCAATTCTCAATCCTCAATCCTCAATCCTCAATCTTTAATCCTCAATAATCAATATTCAGTCCTAGATCCTCAATCCCCAATCCTCAATCCTTAATCATCAATCTTCAATCCTCAATCCCCAGTCCTCAATCTTCAAACCTCAATGCTCCATCCTCAATCCTCTATCCTCAGTCCTCAACCGTCAGTCCTCGTCCTCAACCCTCAAACCTCAAACCTCAATCCTCAACCGTCAGTCCTCGTCCTCAACCCTCAAACCTCAATCCTCAATCCTCAATCTTCAATCATCAATACTCAATCTTCAGTCCTCAATGCTCAGTCTTCAATCCCCAATCATCAATCCTCAATCCTGAATCCTCATTCTTCAATCTCCAATACCCAATCCCCAATCTTCAATCCTCAATCCTCAATCCTCAATTCTCAATCCTCAATCCTCAGTCGTCAGTCCTAAAACCTCAACCCTCAACCATCAGCCCGCGTCCTCAATCCTCAATCCTCATTCCTCAATCCTCAACGTTCAATCCTCAATTCTCAATCTTCAATCCTCAATCCTCAATCCTCAATACTCAATCCTCAATCCTCAATCATCAATCCTCAATCTTCAATACTCAACCCTCAATCCTCAATCCTCAATCCTCAATACTCAACCATCAATCCTCAATTCTCAATACTCAATAGAATATCCTGAGTTCTCAGGATTCAATACTCAAACCTCAAACCTCAAACCTCGGCCCTCATCCTCAATCCTCAATACTCAATCCTCGCTTCTCAACGCTCAATCCTCAACACTCAATCTTCAATCCTCAATCCTCAATCCTCAATCCTCAAACCTCTATTTTCAATCCTAAATAATCAATATCGAATACTAGATCCTCAATCCCCAATCCTCAATCCTCAATACCCAATCCTAAATCTTCAATCCTCAATCCTCAATTATCAATTCTCAGTCCTCAATCCTCAATCCTCTGTCCTCAAACCTCAATCCTCAACCCTCAGTCCTCGTCCTCAAACCTCAACCCTCAATAATCAATCCGCAATCTTCACTCATGAATACTCAATCTTAAATCCTCAATCCTCAGTACTCAATCCTAAATCCTCAATACTCAATCCTCAGTCCACAGTCATCAATCTTCAATACTCAATCCGCCAATCCTCAATATTCAACACACAACCCTCAATCATCAATCCTCAATACTCAATCCTCAATTCTCAATCCTAAATCCTCAACCCTCAATCCTCAATCCTCAATCGTCAGCCTTCAATCCTCAATACTCAATCTTCAATCCTCAATCCTCAATACTCAATCCTCAATCCTCATTCTTCAATCCTCGATACCCAATCCTCAATCTTCCATCTTCAATCCTCAACCCTTAGTTCTCAACCCTCAATCCTCTGTCCTCAGTCCTCAAACCTCAATCCTCAACCTTCAGCCCTCATCCTCGATCCTCAATCCTCAGTCTTCAATCCTCAATCCTCAATCCTCATCCTCAAGCATCAATCCTCAATCCTCAATCCTCAATCCTCAATCCTCAATCCTCAATCCTCAATCCTCAATCCTCAATCCTCAATCTTCAATCCTCAATACTCAATCTTCAAACCTCAGTCCTCAGTCCTCAATCATCAATTCTCAATCCTAGATCCTCAATCCCCAACCCTCAATCCCTAATCCTCGTCATCAATCCTCAACCCTCAATAATCAATCCGCAATCTTCAATCATCAATCCTGAATCCTCAATACTAAACCATCAATCCTCAATTCTCAATACTCAATAGAATATCCTGAATTCTCAGGATTCAATACTCAAACCTCACACCTTAAACCTCAGCCCTCATCCTCAATCCTCAACACTCAATCCACACTCCTCAACCCTCAATCCTCAACACTCAACCTTCAATCCTCAATCCTCAATTCTCAATCCTCTATCCTCAATCCCCAGTCATCAATCCTCAACCTTCAATACTCAATCCTCAATCCTCAATCCTCAATCCTCAATACTCAACCATCAATCCTCAATTCTCAATACTCAATAGAATATCCTGAATTCTCAGGATTCAATACTCAAACCTCACACCTTAAACCTCAGCCCTCATCCTCAATCCTCAACACTCAATCCACACTCCTCAACCCTCAATCCTCAACACTCAACCTTCAATCCTCAATCCTCAATTCTCAATCCTCTATCCTCAATCCCCAGTCATCAATCCTCAACCTTCAGTACTCAATCCTCAACCTTCAATCCTCAATCCTCAATTCTCAATCGTCTGTACTCAATCCTCAATCGTCAGTCCTCAATCCCCAATCCTCAATCTTCAATCCTCAATGCTCAATCCTCAATCCTCAATCGTCAATCCGCAATCCTCAATCCTCAGTCATCAATCCTCAACCTTCAATACTCAATCCTCAATCCTGAATCCTCAATCCTCAATCCTCAATCCTCATTCCTCAAACCTCAATCCTCAAACCCCAGTCCTCATCCTCAATACTCAATCCTCAATCCTCAATCATCAATCCTCAATCTTCAATACTCAATCCTCAATCCTCAATCCTCAATCCTCAATACTCAACCATCAATCCTCAACTCTCAATACTCAATAGAATATCCTGAATTCTCAGGATTCAATACTCAAACCTCAAACCTCAAACCTCAGCCCTCATCCTCAATCCTCAACACTCAATCCACACTCCTCAACCCTCAATCCTCAATCCTCAATCCCCAATCCTCAATATTCAATCCTCAACCAACAATCCTCAATACTCAATCCTCAATCCACAATCCACAATAATCAATCTTCAATCCTCAATCCTCAATCCTCAATCCTCAATCCTCATTACTCAATCCTCAATCCTCAGCCCTCAATCCTCAATCCTCGATCTTCAATCCTCAATACACAATCTTCAATCCTCAATCCTCATTCCTCAATCCTCAATCCTCATTCTTCAATCCCCAATACCCAATCCGCAATCTTCAATCCTCAATCCTCAATCCCCAATTCTCAATCCTCAATCCTCAAACCTCAGACCTCAAACATCAATACTCAACCGTCAGTCCTCGTGCTCAATCCACAGCCCTCAATCCTCAATCCTCAATCTTCAGTCATCAACATTCAATCTTCAGTAATCAATCCTCAGTCCTCAATCCTCAATCCTCAATATTCAATCCTCAACCAACAATCCTCAATACTCAATCCTCAATCCACAATCCACAATAATCAATCTTCAATCCTCAATCCTCAATCCTCAATCCTCAATCCTCATTACTCAATCCTCAATCCTCAGCCCTCAATCCTCAATCCTCGATCTTCAATCCTCAATACACAATCTTCAATCCTCAATCCTCATTCCTCAATCCTCAATCCTCATTCTTCAATCCCCAATACCCAATCCGCAATCTTCAATCCTCAATCCTCAATCCCCAATTCTCAATCCTCAATCCTCAAACCTCACACCTCAAACATCAATACTCAACCGTCAGTCCTCGTGCTCAATCCACAGCCCTCAATCCTCAATCCTCAATCTTCAATCATCAACATTCAATCTTCGGTAATCAATCCTCAGTCCTCAATCCTCAATCCTCAATCCTCAACGTTCAATCCGCAATACCCAATCATCAATCTTCAATCCTCAATCCTTAATCCTCAATCCTCAATCCTCAATCCTCAATCTTCAATCCTCAGTCCTCAGTCCTCAATCATCAATTCTGAATTGTCAATCCTGAATCCTCAATCTTCAGCCCTCAGTCCTCAACAATCAGTTGTCAATTCTCAATCCTCAATAGAATATCATCAATTCACAGTCTTCAATACTCAATGCTCAATCTGCAATCTTCAAATATCTATCCACAAACATCAATTCTCATCACACAACACTCAACACTCAGTCCCCAATCCTCAATCTTCAATCCTCAATCCTCAATCCTCAATCCTCAATCCTCAATCTTCAACCTTCAATACTCATTCATCAGTCCTCAATTCTCAATCCTCAATCCTCAATCCTCAATACTCAATCGTCAGTCTTCAATCCTCAATACTCAATATTCAATCCACAATCCTGGATCCTCAATCCTCAATCCTCATTCTTCAATCCTCAATACCCAATCCTCAACCTTCAATACTCAATCCTCAATCCTCAATTCTCAATACTCAATCCTCAGACCTCAGTCCTCAAACCTCAATCCTCAACCCTCAGCCCTCATCCTCAATCCTCAATCCTCAACCTCAATCCTCAATCTTCAATCCTCAAAACCCAATACTAAATCTTCAATCCTCAAACCTCAATCCTGAATCCTCAACCCTCAGTCTTCAACCTTCAGACTTCAGACCTCAACAATCAGTTGTCAATCCTCAATCCTCAATAGAATATCATCAATTCACAGTTTTCAATACTAAATTCTCGGTCTGCAATCTTCGAATCTCTATCCACAAACATCAATCCTCATCACTCAACCCTCAACTCTCAGTCCCCAATCCTCAATCTTCAATCCTCTATCCTCTATCCTCAATCCTCAATCCTCAATCCTCAATCCTCAATCCTCAACCCTCAATCCTCAATCCTCAATCCTCAATCTTCAATCCTCAATACTCAATCTTCAATCCTCAATACTCAATCCTCAATCCTCAATATTCAATCCTCAATACTCAATCTTCAGTCCTCAATCCGCAATCATCAATCCTCAATCCTCAATCCTCAGTCATCAATCCTCAAACTTCAGTCCTCATCCTCAATTCTCAATCCTCAACCCTCAATCCTCAAACCACAATCCTCAACTGTCAGTCCTCGTCCTCAATCCTCAACCCTCAGTCCTCAATCCTCAATCTTCAATCATCAATACTCAATCTTCAATCCTCAACACTCAATCCCCAATCCTCATTCCTCAAACCTCAATCCTCAACCCTCAGTCCTTATCCTCAATTCTCAATTCTCAATCCTCAATCCTCAATCCTCAATCTTCGATCCTCTATAATCAATTTTCAATCCTAGACCCTCGATCCCCAATCCTCAATCCTTAATCCTCAATTTTCAATCCTCAATACTCAATCTTCAATCCTCAGTCCTCAGTCCTCAATCCTCAATTCTGAATTCTCAATCCTGAATCCTCAATCTTCAGCCCTCAGTCCTCAACAATCAGCTGTCAATTCTCAATCCTCAATAGAATATCATCAATTCACAGTTTTCAATACTCAATGCTCAATCTGCAATCTTCAAATATCTATACACAAACATCAATCCTCATCACACAACCCTCAACACTCAGTCCACAATCCTCAATCTTCAATCCTCAATCCTCAATCCTCAATCCTCAATCCTCAATCTTCAACCATCAATACTCATTCATCAGTCCTCAATTCTCAATCCTCAATCCTCAATCCTCAATACTCAATCGTCAGTCTTCAATCCTCAATACTCAATATTCAATCCACAATCCTGGATCCTCAATCCTCAATCCTCATTCTTCAATCCTCAATACCCAATCCTCAACCTTCAATACTCAATCCTCAATCCTCAATACTCAATACTCAATCCTCAGACCTCAGTCCTCAAACCTCAATCCTCAACCCTCAGCCCTCATCCTCAATCCTCAATCCTCAAACTCAATCCTCAATCTTCAATCCTCAATACTCAATCTTCAATCCTCAATCCTCAGTCCTCAAACCTCAATTCTGAACCCTCAATCCTGAATCCTCAATCTTCAGCCCTCAGTCCTCAACAATCAGTTGTCAATCCTCAATCCTCAGTATAATATTCTCAATTCACAGTTTTCAATACTCAATACTCAATCTGCAATCTTCAAATCTCTATCCACAGTCATCAATTCTCATCACTCAACCCTCAACACTCAGTCCTGAATGTTCAATCCTCAATCCCCAATTCTCAATCCTCGATCCTCAATGCTGAATCTTCAATCCTCAATCCTCAATCCTCAATCCTCAATCCTCAATCCTCAATCCTGAATATTCAATCCTCAGTCCCCAATCCTCAATCCTCAATCCTCAATCCTCATTCTTCAATCCTCAATACCCAATCCTCAATCTTCAATCCTCAATCCTCAATCCACAATCCTCAACTCTCAATCCTCAATCCTCAGACCTCAGACATCAAACCTCAATCCTCAACCCTCAGCCCTCATCGTCAATCCTCAAACCTCAATCCTCAAACCTCAATCGTCAATCCTCAATCCTCAATCATCAATCCACAATACTCAACCTTCAATCCTGAATCCTCAATCCTCAATCCTCAATATTCAATCCTGAATACTCAACTTTAAATACTCAATCCGCAATCATCAGTCCTCAATCCTGAATCCTCAGTCATCAAGCCTCAATCTTCAATACTCAATCGTCAAACCTCAGACCTCAATCCTCAAACCTCAATCCTCGTACCTCAAACCTCAATCCTCAACCCTCAGTCCTCATCCTCAATTCTCAATTCTCAATCCTCAATCCTCAACCCTCAATCTTCTATCATCAATAATCAATCTCCAACCCTAGATCCCCAATCCCCAATCCTCAATCCTTAATCCTCAATCTTCAATCCACAATCCCCAGTCCTCAATCTTCAATCCTGAATGCCCAGTCCTCAATCCTCAATCCTCAGTACTCAATCCTCAGCCCTCAGTCCTCGTCATCAATCCTCAACCCTCAATAATCAACCCGCAATCTTCAATCATCAATAATCAATCTTCAATCCTCAATCCTCAAACTCGATCCTCAATACTCAATCCCCAGTCCTGAGTCCTCAATCTTCAATACTCAATCCGCCAATCCTCAATATTCAACACACAACCCTCAACCATCAATCCTCAATACTCAACCATCAATCCTCAATTCTCAATACTCAGTTGAATATCCTGAATTCTCAGCTTTCAATACTCAATCCTCAATCTTCAATCTTCAAATCTCCATCCACAAACATCAATTCTTATCTCTCAACCCTCAACACTCAGTCCTCAATATTCAATGCTCAATCCTCAATCCTCAATCTTCAATCCTCAATCCTCAATCCTCAGTCGTCAGTCTTCAATCCTCAATACTCAATATTCAATCCACAATCCTGAATCCTCAATCCTCAATCCTCATTCTTCAATCCTAAATACCCAATCCTCAATCTTCAATACTCAATCCTCAATCCTTAATTCTCAACCCTCCATCCTCAGTCCTCAGTCCTCAAACCTCAATCCTCAACCTTCAGCCCTCATCCTGGATCCTCAATCCTCAATCTTCAATCCTCAATACTCAATCTTCAACCCTCAATACTCAATCCTCAATCCTCAATCTTCAATCATCAATACTCAATCTTCAATCCACAATCCTCAATCCTCAATCCACATTCCTCAAACCTCAATCCTCAACCCTCAGTCCTTATCCTCAATTCTCAATTCTCAATCCTCAATCCCCAATCCTCAATCTTCAATCCTCAATAATCAATTTTCAATCCTAGATCCTCAATCCCCAATCCTCAATCCTTAATCCTCAATCTCCAATCCGCAATACTCAATCTTCAATCCTCAGTCCTCAGTCCGCAATCCTCAATTCTGAATTCTCAATCCTGAATCCTCAATCTTCAGCCCTAAGTCCTCAACAATCAGTTGTCAATTCTCAACCCTCTATAGAATATCATCAATTCACAGTTTTCAATACTCAATGCTCAATCTGCAATCTTCAAATACCTATCCACAAACATCAATTCTCATCACACAACCCTCAACACTCAGTCCCCAATCCTCAATCTTCAATCCTCAATCCTCAATCCTCAATCCTCAAACCTCAATCTTCAATCACCAATACTCAATCATCAATCCTCAATTCTCAATCCCCAATCCTCAATCCTCAATCCTCAATCGTCAGTCTTCAATCCTCAATAATCAATCCTCAATATTAAATACTCAACCCTCAATCCTCAATACTCAATCCTCAATACTCAACCATCAATCCTCAATTCCCAATACTCAATAGAATACCCTGAGTTCTCAGGATTCAATACTCAAACCTCAAACCTCAAACCTCAGCCCTCAGCCCTCATCCTCAATCCTCAATCCTCAATCCTCAATCCTCAATCCTCAATCTTCAATCCTCAATACTCAATCTTCAAACCTCAGTCCTCAGTCCTCAATCATCAATTCTCAACCCTAGATCCTCAATCCCCAATCCTCAATCCTTAATCCTCGTCATCAATCCTCAACCCTCAATAATCAATCCGCAACCTTCAATCATCAATACTCAATCTTCAATCCTCAGTCCTCAATACTGAATCCTCAATCCTCAACCCTCAGCCCTCATCCTCAATCCTCAATCCTTATTCCTCAGTCCTCAATCTTCAATCCTCAATACTCAATTCTCAATCCTCAATCCTCAATCCTCAATACTCAATTCTAAATCCTCAACCATCAATCCTCAATCTTCAATACTCAATCCTCAATCCTCAATCCTGAATCCTCAATACTAAACCATCAATCCTCAATTCTGAATACTCAATAGAACATCCTGAATTCTCAGGATTCAATTCTCAAACCTCAAACCTCAAACCTCAAACCTCAGCCATAATCCTCAATCCTCAACCCTCAATCGTCAATCCTCAACCTTCAATCCTCAACACTCAACCTTCAACCCTCAACCCTCAATCCTCAATCCTCAATCGTCAATCCGCAATCCTCAATCCTCAGTCATCAATCCTCAACCTTCAATACCCAATCCTCAATCCTGAATCCTCAATCCTCAATCCTCAATCCTCATTCCTCAAACCTCAATCCTCAAACCCCAGTCCTCATCCTCAATACTCAATCCTCAATCCTCAATCATCAATCCTCAATCTTCAATACTCAATCCTCAATCCTCAATCCTCAATCCTCAATACTCAACCATCAATCCTCAATTCTCAATACTCAATAGAATATCCTGAATTCTCAGGATTCAATACTCAAACCTCAAACCTCAAACCTCAGCCCTCATCCTCAAACCTCAACACTCAATCCACACTCCTCAACCCTCAATCCTCAACACTCAACCTTCAATCCTCAATCCTCAATTCTCAATCCTCAATCCTCAATCCCCAGTCATCAATCTTCAACCTTCAATACTCAATCCTCAACCTTCAATCCTCAATCCTAAATTCTCAATCGTCTGTACTCAATCCTCAATCGTCAGTCCTCAATCCCCAATCCTCAATCTTCAATCCTCAATGCTCAATCCTCAATCCTCAATCCTCAGTCCTCAATCCTCAATCTTCAATCCTCAGTCCTCAATACTCAATCCTCGATCCTCATTCTTCAATCCTCAATACCCAATCCTCAATCTTCAATACTCAATCCTCAATCCTTAATTCTCAACCCTCCATCCTCAGTCCTCAGTCCTCAAACCTCAATCCTCAAACTTCAGCCCTCATCCTGGATCCTCAATCCTCAATCTTCAATCCTCAATACTCAATCTTCAATCCTCAATACTCAATCCTCAATCCTCAATCTTCAATCATCAATACTCAATCTTCAATCCTCAATCCTCAATCCTCAATCCACATTCCTCAAACCTCAATCCTCAACCCTCAGTCCTTATCCTCAATTCTCAATTCTCAATCCTCAATCCCCAATCCTCAATCTTCAATCCTAAATAATCAATTTTCAATCCTAGATCCTAAATCCCCAATCCTCAGTCCTTAATCCTCAATCTCCAATCCGCAATACTCAATCTTCAATCCTCAGTCCTCAGTCCGCAATCCTCAATTCTGAATTCTCAATCCTGAATCCTCAATCTTCAGCCCTAAGTCCTCAACAATCAGTTGTCAATTCGCAACCCTCTATAGAATATCATCAATTCACAGTTTTCAATACTCAATGCTCAATCTGCAATCTTCAAATACCTATCCACAAACATCAATTCTCATCACACAACCCTCAACACTCAGTCCCCAATCCTCAATCTTCAATCCTCAATCCTCAATCCTCAATCCTCAAACCTCAATCTTCAATCATCAATACTCAATCATCAATCCTCAACCCTCAGCCCTCATCCTCAATCCTCAATCCTCAATCGTCAGTCTTCAATCCTCAATCATCAATCCTCAATCTTAAATACTCAACCCTCAATCCTCAATACTCAATCCTCAATACTCAACCATCAATCCTCAATTCCCAATACTCAATAGAATATCCTGAGTTCTCAGGATTCAATACTCAAACCTCAAACCTCAAACCTCAGCCCTCAGCCCTCATACTCAATCCTCAATCCTCAATCCTCAATCCTCAATCCTCAATCTTCAATCCTCAATACTCAATCTTCAAACCTCAGTCCTCAGTCCTCAATCATCAATTCTCAACCCTAGATCCTCAATCCCCAATCCTCAATCCTTAATCCTCGTCATCAATCCTCAACCCTCAATAATCAATCCGCAACCTTCAATCATCAATACTCAATCTTCAATCCTCAATCCTCAATACTGAATCCTCAATCCTCAACCCTCAGCCCTCATCCTCAATCCTCAATCCTTATTCCTCAGTCCTCAATCTTCAATCCTCAATACTCAATTCTCAATCCTCAATCCTCAATCCTCAATACTCAATTCTAAATCCTCAACCATCAATCCTCAATCTTCAATACTCAATCCTCAATCCTCAATCCTGAATACTCAATACTAAACCATCAATCCTCAATTCTGAATACTCAATAGAACATCCTGAATTCTCAGGATTCAATTCTCAAACCTCAAACCTCAAACCTCAAACCTCAGCCATAATACTCAATCCTCAACCCTCAATCGTCAATCCTCAACCTTCAATCCTCAACACTCAACCTTCAACCCTCAACCCTCAATCCTCAATCCTCAATCGTCAATCCGCAATCCTCAATCCTCAGTCATCAATCCTCAACCTTCAATACCCAATCCTCAATCCTGAATCCTCAATCCTCAATCCTCAATCCTCATTCCTCAAACCTCAATCCTCAAACCCCAGTCCTCATCCTCAATACTCAATCCTCAATCCTCAATCATCAATCCTCAATCTTCAATACTCAATCCTCAATCCTCAATCCTCAATCCTCAATACTCAACCATCAATCCTCAATTCTCAATACTCAATAGAATATCCTGAATTCTCAGGATTCAATACTCAAACCTCAAACCTCAAACCTCAGCCCTAATCCTCAAACCTCAACACTCAATCCACACTCCTCAACCCTCAATCCTCAACATTCAACCTTCAATCCTCAATCCTCAATTCTCAATCCTCAATCCTCAATCCCCAGTCATCAATCTTCAACCTTCAATACTCAATCCTCAACCTTCAATCCTCAATCCTAAATTCTCAATCGTCTGTACTCAATCCTCAATCGTCAGTCCTCAATCCCCAATCCTCAATCTTCAATCCTCAATGCTCAATCCTCAATCCTCAATCCTCAGTCCTCAATCCTCAATCTTCAATCCTCAGTCCTCAATACTCAATCCTCGATCCTCATTCTTCAATCCTCAATACCCAATCCTCAATCTTCAATACTCAATCCTCAATCCTTAATTCTCAACCCTCCATCCTCAGTCCTCAGTCCTCAAACCTCAATCCTCAACCTTCAGCCCTCATCCTGGATCCTCAATCCTCAATCTTCAATCCTCAATACTCAATCTTCAATCCTCAATACTCAATCCTCAATCCTCAATCTTCAATCATCAATACTCAATCTTCAATCCTCAATCCTCAATCCTCAATCCACATTCCTCAAACCTCAATCCTCAACCCTCAGTCCTTATCCTCAATTCTCAATTCTCAATCCTCAATCCCCAATCCTCAATCTTCAATCCTAAATAATCAATTTTCAATCCTAGATCCTCAATCCCCAATCCTCAATCCTTAATCCTCAATCTATAATCCGCAATACTCAATCTTCAATCCTCAATCCTAAGTCCGCAATCCTCAATTCTGAATTCTCAATCCTGAATCCTCAATCTTCAGCCCTAAGTCCTCAACAATCAGTTGTCAATTCTCAACCCTCTATAGAATATCATCAATTCACAGTTTTCAATACTCAATGCTCAATCTGCAATCTTCAAATATCTATCCACAAACATCAATTCTCATCACACAACCCTCAACACTCAGTCCCCAATCCTCAATCTTCAATCCTCAATCCTCAATCCTCAATCCTCAAACCTCAATCTTCAATCATCAATACTCAATCATCAATCCTCAACCCTCAGCCCTCATCCTCAATCCTCAATCCTCAACCTCAACCCTCAATCTTCAATCCTCAATACTCAATCTTCAATCCTCAATCCTCAGTCCTCAAACCTCAATCCTCAATCTTCAATCCTCAATACTCAACCTTCAATCCTCAACCCTCAGTCCTTATCCTCAATTGTCAATTCTCAATCCTCAATCCTCAATCCTCAATCTTTAATCCTCAATAATCAATATTCAGTCCTAGATCCTCAATCCCCAATCCTCAATCCTTAATCATCAATCTTCAATCCTCAATCCCCAGTCCTCAATCTTCAAACCTCAATGCTCCATCCTCAATCCTCTATCCTCAGTCCTCAACCGTCAGTCCTCGTCCTCAACCCTCAAACCTCAAACCTCAATCCTCAACCGTCAGTCCTCGTCCTCAACCCTCAAACCTCAATCCTCAATCCTCAATCTTCAATCATCAATACTCAATCTTCAGTCCTCAATACTCAGTCTTCAATCCCCAATCATCAATCCTCAATCCTGAATCCTCATTCTTCAATCTCCAATACCCAATCCCCAATCTTCAATCCTCAATCCTCAATCCTCAATTCTCAATCCTCAATCCTCAGTCGTCAGTCCTAAAACCTCAACCCTCAACCATCAGCCCGCGTCCTCAATCCTCGATCCTCATTCCTCAATCCTCAACGTTCAATCCTCAATTCTCAATCTTCAATCCTCAATCCTCAATCCTCAATACTCAATCCTCAATCCTCAATCATCAATCCTCAATCTTCAATACTCAACCCTCAATCCTCAATCCTCAATCCTCAATACTCAACCATCAATCCTCAATTCTCAATACTCAATAGAATATCCTGAGTTCTCAGGATTCAATACTCAAACCTCAAACCTCAAACCTCAGCCCTCATCCTCAATCCTCAATACTCAATCCTCGCTTCTCAACGCTCAATCCTCAACACTCAATCTTCAATCCTCAATCCTCAATCCTCAATCCTCAAACCTCTATTTTCAATCCTAAATAATCAATATCGAATACTAGATCCTCAATCCCCAATCCTCAATCCTCAATACCCAATCCTAAATCTTCAATCCTCAATCCTCAATTATCAATTCTCAGTCCTCAATCCTCAATCCTCTGTCCTCAAACCTCAATCCTCAACCCTCAGTCCTCGTCCTCAAACCTCAACCCTCAATAATCAATCCGCAATCTTCACTCATGAATACTCAATCTTAAATCCTCAATCCTCAGTACTCAATCCTAAATCCTCAATACTCAATCCTCAGTCCACAGTCATCAATCTTCAATACTCAATCCGCCAATCCTCAATATTCAACACACAACCCTCAATCATCAATCCTCAATACTCAATCCTCAATTCTCAATCCTAAATCCTCAACCCTCAATCCTCAATCCTCAATCGTCAGCCTTCAATCCTCAATACTCAATCTTCAATCCTCAATCCTCAATACTCAATCCTCAATCCTCATTCTTCAATCCTCGATACCCAATCCTCAATCTTCCATCCTCAATCCTCAACCCTTAGTTCTCAACCCTCAATCCTCTGTCCTCAGTCCTCAAACCTCAATCCTCAACCTTCAGCCCTCATCCTCGATCCTCAATCCTCAGTCTTCAATCCTCAATCCTCAATCCTCATCCTCAAGCATCAATCCTCAATCCTCAATCCTCAATCCTCAATCCTCAATCCTCAATCCTCAATCCTCAATCCTCAATCCTCAATCTTCAATCCTCAATACTCAATCTTCAAACCTCAGTCCTCAGTCCTCAATCATCAATTCTCAATCCTAGATCCTCAATCCCCAACCCTCAATCCCTAATCCTCGTCATCAATCCTCAACCCTCAATAATCAATCCGCAATCTTCAATCATCAATCCTGAATCCTCAATACTAAACCATCAATCCTCAATTCTCAATACTCAATAGAACATCCTGAATTCTCAGGATTCAATTCACAAACCTCAAACCTCAAACCTCAAACCTCAGCCATAATCCTCAATCCTCAACCCTCAATCGTCAATCCTCAACCTTCAATCCTCAACACTCAACCTTCAACCCTCAATCCTCAATCCTCAATCGTCAATCCGCAATCCTCAAACCTCAGTCATCAATCCTCAACCTTCAATACTCAATCCTCAATCCTGAATCCTCAATCCTCAATCCTCAATCCTCATTCCTCAAACCTCAATCCTCAAACCCCAGTCCTCATCCTCAATACTCAATCCTCAATCCTCAATCATCAATCCTCAATCTTCAATACTCAATCCTCAATCCTCAATCCTCAATCCTCAATACTCAACCATCAATCCTCAATTCTCAATACTCAATAGAATATCCTGAATTCTCAGGATTCAATACTCAAACCTCACACCTTAAACCTCAGCCCTCATCCTCAATCCTCAATCCTCAATCGTCAGTCTTCAATCCTCAATCATCAATCCTCAATCTTAAATACTCAACCCTCAATCCTCAATACTCAATCCTCAATACTCAACCATCAATCCTCAATTCCCAATACTCAATAGAATATCCTGAGTTCTCAGGATTCAATACTCAAACCTCAAACCTCAAACCTCAGCCCTCAGCCCTCATACTCAATCCTCAATCCTCAATCCTCAATCCTCAATCCTCAATCTTCAATCCTCAATACTCAATCTTCAAACCTCAGTCCTCAGTCCTCAATCATCAATTCTCAACCCTAGATCCTCAATCCCCAATCCTCAATCCTTAATCCTCGTCATCAATCCTCAACCCTCAATAATCAATCCGCAACCTTCAATCATCAATACTCAATCTTCAATCCTCAATCCTCAATACTGAATCCTCAATCCTCAACCCTCAGCCCTCATCCTCAATCCTCAATCCTTATTCCTCAGTCCTCAATCTTCAATCCTCAATACTCAATTCTCAATCCTCAATCCTCAATCCTCAATACTCAATTCTAAATCCTCAACCATCAATCCTCAATCTTCAATACTCAATCCTCAATCCTCAATCCTGAATACTCAATACTAAACCATCAATCCTCAATTCTGAATACTCAATAGAACATCCTGAATTCTCAGGATTCAATTCTCAAACCTCAAACCTCAAACCTCAAACCTCAGCCATAATACTCAATCCTCAACCCTCAATCGTCAATCCTCAACCTTCAATCCTCAACACTCAACCTTCAACCCTCAACCCTCAATCCTCAATCCTCAATCGTCAATCCGCAATCCTCAATCCTCAGTCATCAATCCTCAACCTTCAATACCCAATCCTCAATCCTGAATCCTCAATCCTCAATCCTCAATCCTCATTCCTCAAACCTCAATCCTCAAACCCCAGTCCTCATCCTCAATACTCAATCCTCAATCCTCAATCATCAATCCTCAATCTTCAATACTCAATCCTCAATCCTCAATCCTCAATCCTCAATACTCAACCATCAATCCTCAATTCTCAATACTCAATAGAATATCCTGAATTCTCAGGATTCAATACTCAAACCTCAAACCTCAAACCTCAGCCCTAATCCTCAAACCTCAACACTCAATCCACACTCCTCAACCCTCAATCCTCAACATTCAACCTTCAATCCTCAATCCTCAATTCTCAATCCTCAATCCTCAATCCCCAGTCATCAATCTTCAACCTTCAATACTCAATCCTCAACCTTCAATCCTCAATCCTAAATTCTCAATCGTCTGTACTCAATCCTCAATCGTCAGTCCTCAATCCCCAATCCTCAATCTTCAATCCTCAATGCTCAATCCTCAATCCTCAATCCTCAGTCCTCAATCCTCAATCTTCAATCCTCAGTCCTCAATACTCAATCCTCGATCCTCATTCTTCAATCCTCAATACCCAATCCTCAATCTTCAATACTCAATCCTCAATCCTTAATTCTCAACCCTCCATCCTCAGTCCTCAGTCCTCAAACCTCAATCCTCAACCTTCAGCCCTCATCCTGGATCCTCAATCCTCAATCTTCAATCCTCAATACTCAATCTTCAATCCTCAATACTCAATCCTCAATCCTCAATCTTCAATCATCAATACTCAATCTTCAATCCTCAATCCTCAATCCTCAATCCACATTCCTCAAACCTCAATCCTCAACCCTCAGTCCTTATCCTCAATTCTCAATTCTCAATCCTCAATCCCCAATCCTCAATCTTCAATCCTAAATAATCAATTTTCAATCCTAGATCCTCAATCCCCAATCCTCAATCCTTAATCCTCAATCTATAATCCGCAATACTCAATCTTCAATCCTCAATCCTCAGTCCGCAATCCTCAATTCTGAATTCTCAATCCTGAATCCTCAATCTTCAGCCCTCAGTCCTCAACAATCAGTTGTCAATTCTCAATCCTCAATAGAATATCATCAATTCACAGTTTTCAATACTCAATGCTCAATCTGCAATCTTCAAATATCTATCCACAAACATCAATTCTCATCACACAACACTCAACACTCAGTCCCCAATCCTCAATCTTCAATCCTCAATCCTCAATCCTCAATCCTCAATCCTCAATCTTCAACCTTCAATACTCATTCATCAGTCCTCAATTCTCAATCCTCAATCCTCAATCCTCAATACTCAATCGTCAGTCTTCAATCCTCAATACTCAATATTCAATCCACAATCCTGGATCCTCAATCCTCAATCCTCATTCTTCAATCCTCAATACCCAATCCTCAACCTTCAATACTCAATCCTCAATCCTCAATTCTCAATACTCAATCCTCAGACCTCAGTCCTCAAACCTCAATCCTCAACCCTCAGCCCTCATCCTCAATCCTCAATCCTCAACCTCAATCCTCAATCTTCAATCCTCAAAACCCAATACTAAATCTTCAATCCTCAATCCTCAATTATCAATTCTCAATCCTCAGTCCTCAATCCTCTGTCCTCAAACCTCAATCCTCAACCCTCAGTCCTCGTCCTCAAACCTCAACCCTCAATAATCATACCGCAATCTTCACTCATCAATACTCAATCTTCAATCCTCAAACCTCAATACTCAATCCTCAATCCTCAATACTCAATCCTCTGTCCTCAGTCCTCATTCTTCAAAACTCAATCCGTCAATCCTCAATATTCAACACACAACCCTCAGCCATCAATCCAAAATTCTCAATACTTAATAGAAGATCCTGAATTCTCAGTTTTCAATACTCAATCCTCAATCTTCAATCTTCAAATCTCCATTCACAAACATCAATTCTCATCACTCAACCCTCAACACTCATTTCCCAACCGTCAATCTTCAATACTCAATCCTCAATCCTCAATTCTCAATCCTAAGTCCTCAACCCTCAATCCTCAACACTCAATCGTCAGTCTTCAATCCTCAATACTCAATCTTCTATCCTCAATCCTCAATACTCAATCCTCAATCCTCATTCTTCATTCCTCAACACCCAATCCTCAATCTTCAATCCTCAATCCTCAATCCTTAATTCTCAACCCTCAATCCTCAGTCCTCAGTCCTCAAACCTCAATCCTCAACCTTCAGCCCTCATCCTGGATCCTCAAACCTAAATCTTCAATCCTCAATCCACAATCCTCATGCCTCAATCCTCAATCCTCAATCATCAGTCCTCAAACCTCAATCCTGAATCCTCAACCCTCAGTCTTCAACCTTCAGACTTCAGACCTCAACAATCAGTTGTCAATCCTCAATCCTCAATAGAATATCATCAATTCACAGTTTTCAATACTAAATTCTCGGTCTGCAATCTTCCAATCTCTATCCACAAACATCAATCCTCATCACTCAACCCTCAACTCTCAGTCCCCAATCCTCAATCTTCAATCCTCTATCCTCTATCCTCAATCCTCAATCCTCAATCCTCAATCCTCAATCCTCAACCCTCAATCCTCAATCCTCAATCCACAATCTTCAATCCTCAATACTCAATCTTCAATCCTCAATACTCAATCCTCAATCCTCAATATTCAATCCTCAATACTCAATCTTCAGTCCTCAATCCGCAATCATCAATCCTCAATCCTCAATCCTCAGTCATCAATCCTCAAACTTCAGTCCTCATCCTCAATTCTCAATCCTCAACCCTCTATCCTCAAACCACAATCCTCAACTGTCAGTCCTCGTCCTCAATCCTCAACCCTCAGTCCTCAATCCTCAATCTTCAATCATCAATACTCAATCTTCAATCCTCAACACTCAATCCCCAATCCTCATTCCTCAAACCTCAATCCTCAACCCTCAGTCCTTATCCTCAATTCTCAATTCTCAATCCTCAATCCTCAATCCTCAATCTTCGATCCTCTATAATCAATTTTCAATCCTAGACCCTCGATCCCCAATCCTCAATCCTTAATCCTCAATTTTCAATCCTCAATACTCAATCTTCAATCCTCAGTCCTCAGTCCTCAATCCTCAATTCTGAATTCTCAATCCTGAATCCTCAATCTTCAGCCCTCAGTCCTCAACAATCAGCTGTCAATTCTCAATCCTCAATAGAATATCATCAATTCACAGTTTTCAATACTCAATGCTCAATCTGCAATCTTCAAATATCTATACACAAACATCAATCCTCAACACACAACCCTCAACACTCAGTCCACAATCCTCAATCTTCAATCCTCAATCCTCAATCCTCAATCCTCAATCCTCAATCTTCAACCATCAATACTCATTCATCAGTCCTCAATTCTCAATCCTCAATCCTCAATCCTCAATACTCAATCGTCAGTCTTCAATCCTCAATACTCAATATTCAATCCACAATCCTGGATCCTCAATCCTCAATCCTCATTCTTCAATCCTCAATACCCAATCCTCAACCTTCAATACTCAATCCTCAATCCTCAATACTCAATACTCAATCCTCAGACCTCAGTCCTCAAACCTCAATCCTCAACCCTCAGCCCTCATCCTCAATCCTCAATCCTCAAACTCAATCCTCAATCTTCAATCCTCAATACTCAATCTTCAATCCTCAATCCTCAGTCCTCAAACCTCAATTCTGAACCCTCAATCCTGAATCCTCAATCTTCAGCCCTCAGTCCTCAACAATCAGTTGTCAATCCTCAATCCTCAGTATAATATTCTCAATTCACAGTTTTCAATACTCAATACTCAATCTGCAATCTTCAAATCTCTATCCACAGTCATCAATTCTCATCACTCAACCCTCAACACTCAGTCCTCAATGTTCAATCCTCAATCCCCAATTCTCAATCCTCGATCCTCAATGCTGAATCTTCAATCCTCAATCCTCAATCCACAATCCTCAATCCTCAATCCTCAATCCTGAATATTCAATCCTCAGTCCCCAATCCTCAATCCTCAATCCTCAATCCTCATTCTTCAATCCTCAATACCCAATCCTCAATCTTCAATCCTCAATCCTCAATCCACAATCCTCAACTCTCAATCCTCAATCCTCAGACCTCAGACATCAAACCTCAATCCTCAACCCTCAGCCCTCATCGTCAATCCTCAAACCTCAATCCTCAAACCTCAATCGTCAATCCTCAATCCTCAATCATCAATCCACAATACTCAACCTTCAATCCTGAATCCTCAATCCTCAATCCTCAATATTCAATCCTGAATACTCAACTTTAAATACTCAATCCGCAATCATCAATCCTCAATCCTGAATCCTCAGTCATCAAGCCTCAATCTTCAATACTCAATCGTCAAACCTCAGACCTCAATCCTCAAACCTCAATCCTCGTACCTCAAACCTCAATCCTCAACCCTCAGTCCTCATCCTCAATTCTCAATTCTCAATCCTCAATCCTCAACCCTCAATCTTCTATCATCAATAATCAATATCCAACCCTAGATCCCCAATCCCCAATCCTCAATCCTTAATCCTCAATCTTCAATCCACAATCCCCAGTCCTCAATCTTCAATCCTGAATGCCCAGTCCTCAATCCTCAATCCTCAGTACTCAATCCTCAGCCCTCAGTCCTCGTCATCAATCCTCAACCCTCAATAATCAACCCGCAATCTTCAATCATCAATACTCAATCTTCAATCCTCAATCCTCAAACTCAATCCTCAATACTCAATCCCCAGTCCTGAGTCCTCAATCTTCAATACTCAATCCGCCAATCCTCAATATTCAACACACAACCCTCAACCATCAATCCTCAATACTCAACCATCAATCCTCAATTCTCAATACTCAGCTGAATATCCTGAATTCTCAGCTTTCAATACTCAATCCTCAATCTTCAATCTTCAAATCTCCATCCACAAACATCAATTCTTATCTCTCAACCCTCAACACTCAGTCCTCAATATTCAATGCTCAATCCTCAATCCTCAATCTTCAATCCTCAATCCTCAATCCTCAGTCGTCAGTCTTCAATCCTCAATACTCAATATTCAATCCACAATCCTGAATCCTCAATCCTCAATCCTCATTCTTCAATCCTAAATACCCAATCCTCAATCTTCAATCTTCAATCCTCAATCCTCAATTCTCAATACTCAATCCTCAGACCTCAGTCCTCAAACCTCAATCCTCAAACCTCAGCCCTCATCCTCAATCCTCAATCCTCAACCTCAATCCTCAATCTTCAATCCTCAATACTCAATCTTCAATCTTCAATCCTCAGGCCTCAAACCTCAATTCTGAATCCTCAATACTGAATCCTCAACCTACAGCCCTCAGTCCTCAACAATCAGTTGTCAATCCTCAATCCTCAGTATAATATCCTCAACTCACAGTTTTCAATACTCAATACTCAATCTGCAATCTTCAAATCTCTATCCACAAATATCAGTTCTCATCAGTCAACCCTCAACACTCAGTACTCAATGTTCAATCCTCAATCCTCAATTCTCAATCTTCGATCCTCAATACTGAATCTTCAATCCTCAATACTCAATCCTCAATCCTCAATCCTCAATCCTGAATATTCAATCCTCAGTCCCCAATCCTCAATCCTCAATCCTCAATCCTCATTCTTCAATCCTCAATACACAATCCTCAATCTTCAATCCGCAATCATCAATCCTCAATCCTGAATCCTCACTCATCAAGCCTCAATCTTCAATACTCAATCGTCAATCCTCAGTCCTCAATCCTCAGCCCACAGTCCTCGTCATCAATCCTCCATCCTCAATAATCAACCCGCAACCTTCAATCATCAATACTCAATCTTCAATCCTCAATCCTCAATACTCAATCCTCAATACTCAATCCTCAATACTCAATCCCCAGTCCTCAGGCCTCAATCTTCAATACTCAATCCGCCAATCCTCAATATTCAACACACAACCCTCAACCATCAATCCTCAATACTCAACCATCAACCCTCAATTCTCAATACTCAGTTGAATATCCTGAATTCTCAGTTTTCAATACTCAATCCTCAATCTTCAATCTTCAAATCTCCATCCACAAACATCAATTCTCATCTCTCAACCCTCAACACTCAGTCCTCAATATTCAATCCTCAATCCTCAATCCTCAATCTTCAATCTTCAATACTCAATCTTCAATCCTCAATCGTCAATTCTCAATCTTCAATCCTCAACACTCAATCCTCAATCCTCAATATTCAATCCTCAATACTCAATCTTCAATCCTCAATCCGCAATCATCAATCCTCAATCCTCAATCCTCAGTCATCAATCCTCAATCTTCAATACTCAATCGTCAATCCTCAGTCCTCAATCCTCAATCCTCAATCCTCGTATCACAAACCTCAATCCTCAACCCGAAGTCCCCATCCTCAACTCTCAATTCTCAACCCTCAATCCTCAACCCTCAATCTTGAATCCTCAATAATCAATCTCCAATCCTAGATCCCCAATCCCTAATCCTCAATCCTTAATCCTCAATCTTCAATCCTCAATCCCCAGTCCTCAATCTTCAATCCTCAATGCTCAATCCTCAATCCTCAATCCTCAGTCCTCAATCCTCAATCCTCAATCCTCAATCCTCAATCCTCAGTCCTCAATCCTCAATCCTCAATCCCCAATCCTCAATATTCAATCCTCAATCCTCAATCCTCAATCCTCAATACTCAATCCTCAATCTTCAATCCTCAATAGTCAATCTTCAATCCTCAATCCTCAATCCTCAATCCTCAATACTCAATCCTCAATCCTCAACCCTCAATCCTCATTCCTCAATCTTCAATCCTCAATACTCAATCTTCAATCCTCAATCCTCAATCCTCAATCCTCAATCCTCATTCTTCAATGCTCAATACCCAATCCTCAATCTTCAATCCTCAAACCTCAATAACCAATTCTCAATCCTCAATCCTCAGTCGTCAGTCCTCAAACCACAATCCTCAACCCTCAGCCCTCATCCTCAATCCTCAATCCTTACTCCTCAGTCCTCAACCATCAATCCTCAATACTCAATTTTCAATCCTCAATCCTCAATCCTCAATCCTCAATCCTCAATGCTAAATCCTCAATCATCAATACTCAATCTTCAATACTCAATCCTCAATCCTCAATCCTGAATCCTCAATACTAAAGCATCAATACTCAATTCTCAATACTCAAAAGAACATCCTGAATTCTCAGGATCCAATACTCAAACCTCAAACCTCAAGCCTCAGCCATCATCCTCAATCCTTAATCCTCAATCGTCAATCCTCTACCTTCAATCCTCAACACTCAGCCTTCGACCCTCAATCCTCAATCCTCAATCCTCAATCCTCAATCCTCAATCTTCAATCCTCAATACTCAATCTTCAATCCTCAATACTCAATCCTCAATCCTCAATATTCAATCCTCAATACTCAATCTTCAGTCCTCAATCCGCAATCATCAATCCTCAATCCTCAATCCTCAGTCATCAATCCTCAAACTTCAGTCCTCATCCTCAATTCTCAATCCTCAACCCTCAATCCTCGAACCACAATCCTCAACTGTCAGTCCTCGTCCTCAATCCTCAACCCTCAGTCCTCAATCCTCAATCTTCAATCATCAATACTCAATCTTCAATCCTCAACACTCAATCCTCAATCCTCATTCCTCAAACCTCAATCCTCAACCCTCAGTCCTTATCCTCAATTCTCAATTCTCAATCCTCAATCCTCAATCCTCAATCTTCGATCCTCTATAATCAATTTTCAATCCTAGATCCTCAATCCCCAATCCTCAATCTTTAATCCTCAATTTTCAATCCTCAATACTCAATCTTCAATCCTCAGTCCTCAGTCCTCAATCCTCAATTCTGAATTCTCAATCCTGAATCCTCAATCTTCAGCCATCAGTCCTCAACAATCAGCTGTCAATTCTCAATCCTCAATAGAATATCATCAATTCACAGTTTTCAATACTCAATGCTCAATCTGCAAACTTCAAATATCTATACACAAACATCAATCCTCATCACACAACACTCAACACTCAGTCCACAATCCTCAATCTTCAATCCTCAATCCTCAATCCTCAATCCTCAATCCTCAATCTTCAACCATCAATACTCATTCATCAGTCCTCAATTCTCAATCCTCAATCCTCAATCCTCAATACTCAATCGTCAGTCTTCAATCCTCAATACTCAATATTCAATCCACAATCCTGGATCCTCAATCCTCAATCCTCATTCTTCAATCCTCAATACCCAATCCTCAACCTTCAATACTCAATCCTCAATCCTCAATTCTCAATACTCAATCCTCAGACCTCAGTCCTCAAACCTCAATCCTCAACCCTCAGCCCTCATCCTCAATCCTCAATCCTCAACCTCAATCCTCAATCTTCAATCCTCAATACCCAATCCTAAATCTTCAATCCTCAATCCTCAATTATCAATTCTCAATCCTCAGTCCTCAATCCTCTGTCCTCAAACCTCAATCCTCAACCCTCAGTCCTCGTCCTCAAACCTCAACCCTCAATAATCATTCCGCAATCTTCACTCATCAATACTCAATCTTCAATCCTCAATCCTCAATACTCAATCCTCAATCCTCAATACTCAATCCTCAGTCCTTCGTCCTCATTCTTCAAAACTCATTCCGTCAATCCTCAATATTCAACACACAACCCTCAGCCATCAATCCAAAATTCTCAATACTCAATAGAAGATCCTGAATTCTCAGTTTTCAGTACTCAATCCTCAATCTTCAATCTTCAAATCTCCATTCACAAACATCAATTCTCATCACTCAACCCTCAACACTCATTTCCCAATCGTCAATCTTCAATACTCAATCCTCAATCCTCAATATTCAATCCTCAATACTCAATCTTCAATCCTCAATCCTCAATTCTCAATCCTCAATCTTCAATCCTCTATACCGAATCCTCAATCCTCAATCCCCATTCTTCAATCCTCAATACCCAATCCTCAATCTTCGATCCTCAATCCTCAATCCTCGATTCTCAATCCTAAATCCTCAACCCTCAATCCTCAACACTCAATCGTCAGTCTTCAATCCTCAATACTCAATCATCTATCCTCAATCCTCAATACTCAATCCTCAATCCTCATTCTTCAATCCTCAACACCCAATCCTCAATCTTCAATCCTCAATCCTCAATCCTTAATTCTCAACCCTCAATCCTCAGTCCTCAGTCCTCAAACCTCAATCCTCAACCTTCAGCCCTCATCCTGGATCCTCAAACCTAAATCTTCAATCCTCAATCCACAATCCTCATGCCTCAATCCTCAATCCTCAATCATCAGTCCTCAAACCTCAATCCTGAATCCTCAACCCTCAGTCCTCAAACTTCAGACTTCAGACCTCAACAATCAGTTGTCAATCCTCAATCCTCAATAGAATATCATCAATTCACAGTTTTCAATACTAAATTCTCGGTCTGCAATCTTCGAATCTCTATCCACAAACATCAATCCTCATCACTCAACCCTCAACACTCAGTCACCAATCCTCAATCTTCAATCCTCTATCCTCTATCCTCAATCCTCAATCCTCAATCCTCAATCCTCAATCCTCAACCCTCAATCCTCAATCCTCAATCCTCAATCTTCAATCCTCAATACTCAATCTTCAATCCTCAATACTCAATCCTCAATCCTCAATACTCAATAGTCAATCTCCAAGCCTAGATCCTCAATCCCCAATCCTCAATCCTTAATCCTCAATCTTCAATCCTCAATCCTCAATTCTCAATCCTCAATACTCAATCCTCAATCCTCAATCCTCAATCCCCAATCCTCAATCTTCAATCCTCAATCCTCAATCCTCAAGCCTCAGTCCTCAATCCTCAATCTTCAATCCTGAATACTCAATCTTCAATCCTCAATACTCAATCTTCATTCCTCAATCCTCAATCCTCAATCCACAATCCTCAATCCTCAATCATCAACCTTCTATCCTCAATACTCTATCTTCAATCCTGAATCCTCAATCCTGAATCGTCAATCCTCATTCTTCAATCCTCAATACCCAATCCTCAATCCTCAATCCTCAATCCTCAATCCCCAATACTCAATCTTCAATCCTCAATCCTCAATCCTCAATCCGCAATCCTCAATCCTCAGTCACGAATACTCAATCTTCAATACTCAATCCTCAATCCTCAATCCTCAATCCTCAATCCTCAATCCTCAATCCTCATTCCTCAAACCTCAATCCTCAACCCTCACTCCTTATCCTGAATTCTCAATTCTCAATCCTCAATCCTCAATCCTCAATCTTCAACCATCAATACTCATTCATCAGTCCTCAATTCTCAATCCTCAATCCTCAATCCTCAATACTCAATCGTCAGTCTTCAATCCTCAATACTCAATATTCAATCCACAATCCTGGATCCTCAATCCTCAATCCTCATTCTTCAATCCTCAATACCCAATCCTCAACCTTCAATACTCAATCCTCAATCCTCAATTCTCAATACTCAATCCTCAGACCTCAGTCCTCAAACCTCAATCCTCAACCCTCAGCCCTCATCCTCAATCCTCAATCCTCAACCTCAATCCTCAATCTTCAATCCTCAATACCCAATCCTAAATCTTCAATCCTCAATCCTCAATTATCAATTCTCAATCCTCAGTCCTCAATCCTCTGTCCTCAAACCTCAATCCTCAACCCTCAGTCCTCGTCCTCAAACCTCAACCCTCAATAATCATTCCGCAATCTTCACTCATCAATACTCAATCTTCAATCCTCAATCCTCAATACTCAATCCTCAATCCTCAATACTCAATCCTCAGTCCTTCGTCCTCATTCTTCAAAACTCATTCCGTCAATCCTCAATATTCAACACACAACCCTCAGCCATCAATCCAAAATTCTCAATACTCAATAGAAGATCCTGAATTCTCAGTTTTCAGTACTCAATCCTCAATCTTCAATCTTCAAATCTCCATTCACAAACATCAATTCTCATCACTCAACCCTCAACACTCATTTCCCAATCGTCAATCTTCAATACTCAATCCTCAATCCTCAATATTCAATCCTCAATACTCAATCTTCAATCCTCAATCCTCAATTCTCAATCCTCAATCTTCAATCCTCTATACCGAATCCTCAATCCTCAATCCCCATTCTTCAATCCTCAATACCCAATCCTCAATCTTCGATCCTCAATCCTCAATCCTCGATTCTCAATCCTAAATCCTCAACCCTCAATCCTCAACACTCAATCGTCAGTCTTCAATCCTCAATACTCAATCATCTATCCTCAATCCTCAATACTCAATCCTCAATCCTCATTCTTCAATCCTCAACACCCAATCCTCAATCTTCAATCCTCAATCCTCAATCCTTAATTCTCAACCCTCAATCCTCAGTCCTCAGTCCTCAAACCTCAATCCTCAACCTTCAGCCCTCATCCTGGATCCTCAAACCTAAATCTTCAATCCTCAATCCACAATCCTCATGCCTCAATCCTCAATCCTCAATCATCAGTCCTCAAACCTCAATCCTGAATCCTCAACCCTCAGTCCTCAAACTTCAGACTTCAGACCTCAACAATCAGTTGTCAATCCTCAATCCTCAATAGAATATCATCAATTCACAGTTTTCAATACTAAATTCTCGGTCTGCAATCTTCGAATCTCTATCCACAAACATCAATCCTCATCACTCAACCCTCAACACTCAGTCACCAATCCTCAATCTTCAATCCTCTATCCTCTATCCTCAATCCTCAATCCTCAATCCTCAATCCTCAATCCTCAACCCTCAATCCTCAATCCTCAATCCTCAATCTTCAATCCTCAATACTCAATCTTCAATCCTCAATACTCAATCCTCAATCCTCAATATTCAATCCTCAATACTCAATCTTCAGTCCTCAATCCGCAATCATCAATCCTCAATCCTCAATACTCAGTCATCAATCCTCAAACTTCAGTCCTCATCCTCAATTCTCAATTCTCAATCCCTAACCCTCAATCCTCAAACCACAATCCTCAACTGTCAGTCCTCGTCCTCAATCCTCAACCCTCAGTCCTCAATCCTCAATCTTCAATCATCAATACTCAATCTTCAATCCTCAACACTCAATCCTCAATCCTCATTCCTCAAACCTCAATCCTCAACCCTCAGTCCTTATCCTCAATTCTCAATTCTCAATCCTCAATCCTCAATCCTCAATCTTCGATCCTCTATAATCAATTTTCAATCCTAGATCCTCAATCCCCAATCCTCAATCCTTAATCCTCAATTTTCAATCCTCAATACTCAATCTTCAATCCTCAGTCCTCAGTCCTCAATCCTCAATTCTGAATTCTCAATCCTGAATCCTCAATCTTCAGCCCTCAGTCCTCAACAATCAGCTGTCAATTCTCAATCCTCAATAGAATATCATCAATTCACAGTTTTCAATACTCAATGCTCAATCTGCAATCTTCAAATATCTATACACAAACATCAATCCTCATCACACAACCCTCAACACTCAGTCCACAATCCTCAATCTTCAATCCTCAATCCTCAATCCTCAATCCTCAATCCTCAATCTTCAACCATCAATACTCATTCATCAGTCCTCAATTCTCAATCCTCAATCCTCAATCCTCAATACTCAATCGTCAGTCTTCAATCCTCAATACTCAATATTCAATCCACAATCCTGGATCCTCAATCCTCAATCCTCATTCTTCAATCCTCAATACCCAATCCTCAACCTTCAATACTCAATCCTCAATCCTCAATTCTCAATACTCAATCCTCAGACCTCAGTCCTCAAACCTCAATCCTCAACCCTCAGCCCTCATCCTCAATCCCCAATCCTCAAACTCAATCCTCAATCTTCAATCCTCAATACTCAATCTTCAATCCTCAATCCTCAGTCCTCAAACCTCAATTCTGAACCCTCAATCCTGAATCCTCAATCTTCAGCCCTCAGTCCTCAACAATCAGTTGTCAATCCTCAATCCTCAGTATAATATTCTCAATTCACAGTTTTCAATACTCAATACTCAATCTGCAATCTTCAAATCTCTATCCACAGTCATCAATTCTCATCACTCAACCCTCAACACTCAGTCCTCAATGTTCAATCCTCAATCCCCAATTCTCAATCCTCGATCCTCAATGCTGAATCTTCAATCCTCAATCCTCAATCCTCAATCCTCAATCCTCAATCCTCAATCCTGAATATTCAATCCTCAGTCCCCAATCCTCAATCCTCAATCTTCAATCCTCAATACTCAACCTTCAATCTTCAATCCTCAGTCCTCAAACCTCAATTCTGAATCCTCAATACTGAATCCTCAACCTACAGCCCTCAGTCCTCAACAATCAGTTGTCAATCCTCAATCCTCAGTATAATATCCTCAACTCACAGTTTTCAATACTCAATACTCAATCTGCAATCTTCAAATCTCTATCCACAAATATCAGTTCTCATCAGTCAACCCTCAACACTCAGTACTCAATGTTCAATCCTCAATCCTCAATTCTCAATCTTCGATCCTCAATACTGAATCTTCAATCCTCAATACTCAATCCTCAATCCTCAATCCTCAATCCTGAATATTCAATCCTCAGTCCCCAATCCTCAATCCTCAATCCTCAATCCTCATTCTTCAATCCTCAATACACAATCCTCAATCTTCAATCCGCAATCATCAATCCTCAATCCTGAATCCTCACTCATCAAGCCTCAATCTTCAATACTCAATCGTCAATCCTCAGTCCTCAATCCTCAGCCCACAGTCCTCGCCATCAATCCTCCATCCTCAATAATCAACCCGCAACCTTCAATCATCAATACTCAATCTTCAATCCTCAATCCTCAATACTCAATCCTCAATACTCAATCCCCAGTCCTCAGGCCTCAATCTTCAATACTCAATCCGCCAATCCTCAATATTCAACACACAACCCTCAACCATCAATCCTCAATACTCAACCATCAACCCTCAATTCTCAATACTCAGTTGAATATCCTGAATTCTCAGTTTTCAATACTCAATCCTCAATCTTCAATCTTCAAATCTCCATCCACAAACATCAATTCTCATCTCTCAACCCTCAACACTCAGTCCTCAATATTCAATCCTCAATCCTCAATCCTCAATCTTCAATCCTCAATACTCAATCTTCAATCCTCAATCGTCAATTCTCAATCTTCAATCCTCAACACTCAATCCTCAATCCTCAATATTCAATCCTCAATACTCAATCTTCAATCCTCAATCCGCAATCATCAATCCTCAATCCTGAATCCTCAGTCATCAAGCCTCAATCTTCAATACTCAATCGTCAATCCTCAGACCTCAATCCTCAAACCTCAATCCTCGTACCTCAAACCTCAATCCTCAACCCTCAGTCCTCATCCTCAATTCTCAATTCTCAATCCTCAATCCTCAACCCTCAATCTTCTATCATCAATAATCAATCTCCAACCCTAGATCCCCAATCCCCAATCCTCAATCCTTAATCCTCAATCTTCAATACACAATCCCCAGTCCTCAATCTTCAATCCTGAATGCCCAGTCCTCAATCCTCAATCCTCAGTACTCAATCCTCAGCCCTCAGTCCTCGTCATCAATCCTCAGCCCTCAATAATCAACCCGCAATCTTCAATCATCAATACTCAATCTTCAATCCTCAATCCTCAATACTCAATCCTCAATACTCAATCCCCAGTCCTCAGGCCTTAATCTTCAATACTCAATCCGCCAATCCTCAATATTCAACACACAACCCTCAACCATCAATCCTCAATACTCAACCCTCAACCCTCAATTCTCAATACTCAGTTGAATATCCTGAATTCTCAGTTTTCAATACTCAATCCTCAATCTTCAATCTTCAAATCTCCATCCACAAACATCAATTCTCATCTCTCAACCCTCAACACTCAGTCCTCAATATTCAATCCTCAATCCTCAATCCTCAATCTTCAATCGTCAATACTCAATCTTCAATCTCAATCGTCAATTCTCAATCTTCAATACTCAACACTCAATCCTCAATCCTCAATATTCAATCCTCAATACTCAATCTTCAATCCTCAATCCGCAATCATCAATCCTCAATCCTCAATCCTCAGTCATCAATCCTCAATCTTCAATACTCAATCGTCAATCCTCAGTCCTCAATCCTCAATCCTCAATCCTCGTATCACAAACCTCAATCCTCAACCCTAAGTCCCCATCCTCAACTCTCAATTCTCAACCCTCAATCCTCAACCCTCGATCTTGAATCCTCAATAATCAATCTCCAATCCTAGATCCCCAATCCCTAATCCTCAATCCTTAATCCTCAATCTTCAATCCTCAATCCTCAACCCTCAATCCTCAACACTCAATCTTCAATCCTCAATCCTCAATCCTCAATCCTCAATCCTCAATACTCAGTCATCAATCCTCAACCTTCAATACTCAATCCTCAATCCTCAATCCTCAATCCTCAATCCTCAATCCTCATTCCTCAAACCTAAATCCTCAAACCTCAGTCCTCATTCTCAATTCTCAATTCTCAATCCTCAATCCTCAATCCTCAACCCTCTATCTTCAATCCTAAATAATCAATCTCCAATACTAGATCCTCAATCCCCAATCCTCAATCCTCAATACCCTATCCTAAATCTTCAATACTCAATCCTCAATTATCAATTCTCAATCCTGTATCCTCAATGCTCTGTCCTCAAACCTCAATCCTCAACCCTCAGTCCTCGTCCTCAAACCTCAACCCTCAATAATCAATCCGCAATCTTCACTCATCAATACCCAATCTTCAATCCTCAATCCTCAATACTCAATCCTCAGTCCTCAGTCCTCAATCTTCAATACTCAATCCGCCAATCCTCAATATTCAACACACAACCCTCAACCATCAATCCTCAATACTCAACCATCAATCCAAAATTCTCAATCCTCAATAGAATATCCTGAATTCTCAGTTTTCAATACTCAATCCTCAATCTTCAATCTTCAATTCTCCATTCAGAAACATCAATTCTCATCACTCAACCCTCAACACTCAGTCCCCAATCCTCAATCTTCAATCCTCTATCCTCAATCCTCAATCCTCAATCCTCAATCCTCAATCCTCAATCCTCAATCCACAATCCTCAATCTTCAATCCTCAATACCCAATCTTCAATCCTCAATGCTCAATCCTCAATCCTCAATATTCAATCCTCAATGCTCAATCTTCAGTCCTCAATCCGCAATCATCAATCCTCAATCCTCAATCCTCAGTCCTCAATCCTCAACCCTCAATCCGCAATCCTCAATCTTCAATACTCAATACTCAATCTTGAATCCTCAATCCTCAATCCTCAATCCTCAATCCTCATTCTTCAATCCTCAATACCCAATCCTGAATCTTCAATCCTCAATCCTCAATCCTCTATTCTCAATCCTCAATCCTCAGTCCTCAGTCCTCAAACCTCAATCCTCAACCCTCAGCCCTCATCCTCAATCCTCAATCCTTATTCCTCAGTCCGCAACCTTCAATCCTCAAAACTCAATATTCAATCCTCAATCCTCAATACTCAATCCTCAATCCTAAATCCTCAATCATCAATCCTCAATCTTCAATACTCAATCCTCAATCCTCAATCCTGAATCCTCCATACTAAAGCATCAATCCTCAATTCTCAATACTCAATAGAACATCCTGAATTCTCGGGATTCAATACTCAAACCTCAAACCTCAAACCTCTGCCATCATCCTCAATCCTCAATCCTCAATCCTCAATCTTCAATCATCAATACTCAATCTTCAATCCTCAATCCTCAATCCTCAATCCTCATTCCTCAAACCTCAATCCTCAATTCTGAATCCTCAATCCTGAATCCTCAATCTTCAGCCCTCAGTCCTCAACAATCAGGTGACAATCCTCAATCCTCAATAGAATATCCTCAATTCACAGTTTTCAATACACAATACTCAATCTGCAATCTTCAAATCTCTATCCACAAACATCGATTCCCATCACACAACCCTCAACACTCAGTCCTCAATGTTCAATCCTAAATCCTCATTTCCCAATCTTCAATCCTCAATACTCAATCTTTAATCCTCAACCCTCAACCCTCAATCTTCAACCCTCAGTCCTCAATACTCAATCCTCAATCCTCAATCCTCATTCTTCAATCCTCAATACCCAATCCTCAATCTTCAATCTTCAATACTAAATACTCAATCTTGAATCCTCAATCCTCAATCCTCAATCCTCAATCCTCATTCTTCAATCCTCAATACCCATTCCTCAATCTTCAATCCTCAATCCTCAATCCTCAGTCATCAATCCTCAAACCTCAGACCTCACCCTCAATTCTCAATCCTCAATCTTCAACCATCAATACTCAATCATCAGTCCTCAATTCTCAATTCTCAATCCTCAATACTCAATACTCAATCGTCAGTCTTCATTCCTCAATACTCAATATTCAATCCACAATCCTGAATCCTCAATCCTCAATCCTCATTCTTCAATCCTCAATACCCAATCCTCAATCTTCAATACTCAACCCTCAATCGTCAATTCTCAATACTCAATCCTCAGACCTCAGTCCTCAAACCTCAATCCTCAACCCTCAGCCCTCATCCTCAATCCTCAATCCTCAATACTCAACCATCAATCCTCAATTCTCAATACTCAATAGAATATCCTGAGTTCTCAGGATTCAATACTCAAACCTCAAACCTCAAACCTCAGCCCTCATCCTCAATCTTCAATACTCAATCCTCACTTCTCAACGCTCAATCCTCAACACTCAATCTTCAATCCTCAATCCTCAATCCTCAATCCTCAATCCTCATTCTTCAATCCTCGATACCCAATCCTCAATGTTCCATCCTCAATCCTCAACCCTTAGTTCTCAACCCTCAATCCTCTGTCCTCAGTCCTCAAACCTCAATCCTCAACCTTCAGCCCTCATCCTCGATCCTCAATCCTCAGTCTTCAATCCTCAATCCTCAATCCTCATCCTCAAGCATCAATCCTCAATCCTCAATCCTCAATCCTCAATCCTCAATCCTCAATCTTCAATCCTCAATACTCAATCTTCAAACCTCAGTCCTCAGTCCTCAATCATCAATTCTCAATCCTAGATCCTCAATCCCCAATCCTCAATCCTTAATCCTCGTCATCAATCCTCAACCCTCAATAATCAATCCGCAATCTTCAATCATCAATCCTGAATCCTCAATACTAAACCATCAATCCTCAATTCTCAATACTCAATAGAACATCCTGAATTCTCAGGATTCAATTCACAAACCTCAAACCTCAAACCTCAAACCTCAGCCATAATCCTCAATCCTCAACCCTCAATCGTCAATCCTCAGCCTTCAATCCTCAACACTCAACCTTCAACCCTCAATCCACAATCCTCAATCGTCAATCCGCAATCCTCAATCCTCAGTCATCAATCCTCAACCTTCAATACTCAATCCTCAATCTTGAATCCTCAATCCTCAATCCTCAATCCTCATTCCTCAAACCTCAATCCTCAAACCCCAGTCCTCATCCTCAATACTCAATCCTCAATCCTCAATCATCAATCCTCAATCTTCAATACTCAATCCTCAATCCTCAATCCTCAATCCTCAATACTCAACCATCAATCCTCAATTCTCAATACTCAATAGAATATCCTGAATTCTCAGGATTCAATACTCAAACCTCACACCTTAAACCTCAGCCCTCATCCTCAATCCTCAACACTCAATCCACACTCCTCAACCCTCAATCCTCAACACTCAACCTTCAATCCTCAATCCTCAATTCTCAATCCTCTATCCTCAATCCCCAGTCATCAATCCTCAACCTTCAGTACTCAATCCTCAACCTTCAATCCTCAATCCTCAATTCTCAATCGTCTGTACTCAATCCTCAATCGTCAGTCCTCAATCCCCAATCCTCAATCTTCAATCCTCAATGCTCAATCCTCAATCCTCAATCGTCAATCCGCAATCCTCAATCCTCAGTCATCAATCCTCAACCTTCAATACTCAATCCTCAATCCTGAATCCTCAATCCTCAATCCTCAATCCTCATTCCTCAAACCTCAATCCTCAAACCCCAGTCCTCATCCTCAATACTCAATCCTCAATCCTCAATCATCAATCCTCAATCTTCAATACTCAATCCTCAATCCTCAATCCTCAATCCTCAATACTCAACCATCAATCCTCAACTCTCAATACACAATAGAATACCCTGAATTCTCAGGATTCAATACTCAAACCTCAAACCTCAAACATCAGCCCTCATCCTCAATCCTCAACACTCACTCCACACTCCTCAACCCTCAATCCTCAATCCTCAATCCCCAATCCTCAATATTCAATCCTCAACCAACAATCCTCAATACTCAATCCTCAATCCACAATCCACAATAATCAATCTTCAATCCTCAATCCTCAATCCTCAATCCTCAATCCTCATTACTCAATCCTCAATCCTCAGCCCTCAATCCTCAATCCTCGATCTTCAATCCTCAATACACAATCTTCAATCCTCAGTCCTCATTCCTCAATCCCCAATCCTCAATCCTCAATCCACAATCCTCAATTCTCAATCCACAATCCTCAGACCTCAGACATCAAACCTCAATCCTCAACCCTCAATCTTGAATTCCCAATAATCAATCTCCAATCCTAGATCCCCAATCCCTAATCCTCAATCCTTTATCCTCAATCTTCAATCCTCAATCCCCAGTCCTCAATCTTCAATCCTCAATGCTCAATCCTCAGTCCTCAATCCTCAGTACTCAATCCTCAATCCTCAATCCCCAATCCTCAATATTCAATCCTCAATCCTCAGTCCTCAATCCTCGATCCTCAATCCTCAATCCTCAATCCTCAATCTTCAATCCTCAATGCTCAATCATCAGTCCTCAACCCTCAGCCCTCATCCTTAATCCTCAATCCTCAACCTCACTCCTCAATCTTCAATCCTCAATACTCAATCTTCAATCCTCAATCCTCAGTCCTCAAACCACAATTCTGAATCCTCAATCCTGAATCCTCAATCGTCAGCCCTCAGTCCTCAACAATCAGTTGCCAATCCTCAATCCTCAATAGAATATCCTCAATTCACAGTTTTCACTACTCAACACTCAATCTGCAATCTTCTAATCTGCAAATCTCTATCGACAGACATCAACTCTCATCACTCAACCCTCAACACGCAGTCCCCAATCCTCAATATTCAATCCTCAATCCTCAACACTCAATCCTCAATCATCAATCTTCAATCCTCCATCTTCAATCCTCAATACTCAATCTTCAATCCTCAATCCTCAATCCTCAATCCTCATTCTTCAATGCTCAATACCCAATCCTCAATCTTCAATCCTCAAACCTCAATAACCAATTCTCAATCCTCAATCCTCAGTCGTCAGTCCTCAAACCACAATCCTCAACCCTCAGCCCTCATCCTCAATCCTCAATCCTTACTCCTCAGTCCTCAACCATCAATCCTCAATACTCAATTTTCAATCCTCAATCCTCAATCCTCAATCCTCAATCCTCAATGCTAAATCCTCAATCAACAATACTCAATCTTCAATACTCAATCCTCAATCCTCAATCCTGAATCCTCAATACTAAAGCATCAATACTCAATTCTCAATACTCAAAAGAACATCCTGAATTCTCAGGATCCAATACTCAAACCTCAAACCTCAAACCTCAGCCATCATCCTCAATCCTCAATCCTCAATCGTCAATACTCTACCTTCAATCCTCAACACTCAGCCTTCGACCCTCAATCCTCAATCCTCAATCCTCAATCCTCAATCCTCAATCTTCAATCCTCAATACTCAATCTTCAATCCTCAATACTCAATCCTCAATCCTCAATATTCAATCCTCAATACTCAATCTTCAGTCCTCAATCCGCAATCATCAATCCTCAATCCTCAATCCTCAGTCATCAATCCTCAAACTTCAGTCCTCATCCTCAATTCTCAATCCTCAACCCTCAATCCTCAAACCACAATCCTCAACTGTCAGTCCTCGTCCTCAATCCTCAACCCTCAGTCCTCAATCCTCAATCTTCAATCATCAATACTCAATCTTCAATCCTCAACACTCAATCCTCAATCCTCATTCCTCAAACCTCAATCCTCAACCCTCAGTCCTTATCCTCAATTCTCAATTCTCAATCCTCAATCCTCAATCCTCAATCTTCGATCCTCTATAATCAATTTTCAATCCTAGATCCTCAATCCCCAATCCTCAATCTTTAATCCTCAATTTTCAATCCTCAATACTCAATCTTCAATCCTCAGTCCTCAGTCCTCAATCCTCAATTCTGAATTCTCAATCCTGAATCCTCAATCTTCAGCCATCAGTCCTCAACAATCAGCTGTCAATTCTCAATCCTCAATAGAATATCATCAATTCACAGTTTTCAATACTCAATGCTCAATCTGCAATCTTCAAATATCTATACACAAACATCAATCCTCATCACACAACACTCAACACTCAGTCCACAATCCTCAATCTTCAATCCTCAATCCTCAATCCTCAATCCTCAATCCTCAATCTTCAACCATCAATACTCATTCATCAGTCCTCAATTCTCAATCCTCAATCCTCAATCCTCAATACTCAATCGTCAGTCTTCAATCCTCAATACTCAATATTCAATCCACAATCCTGGATCCTCAATCCTCAATCCTCATTCTTCAATCCTCAATACCCAATCCTCAACCTTCAATACTCAATCCTCAATCCTCAATTCTCAATACTCAATCCTCAGACCTCAGTCCTCAAACCTCAATCCTCAACCCTCAGCCCTCATCCTCAATCCTCAATCCTCAACCTCAATCCTCAATCATCAATCCTCAATACCCAATCCTAAATCTTCAATCCTCAATCCTCAATTATCAATTCTCAATCCTCAGTCCTCAATCCTCTGTCCTCAAACCTCAATCCTCAACCCTCAGTCCTCGTCCTCAAACCTCAACCCTCAATAATCATTCCGCAATCTTCACTCATCAATACTCAATCTTCAATCCTCAATCCTCAATACTCAATCCTCAATCCTCAATACTCAATCCTCAGTCCTCGGTCCTCATTCTTCAAAACTCATTCCGTCAATCCTCAATATTCAACACACAACCCTCAGCCATCAATCCAAAATTCTCAATACTCAATAGAAGATCCTGAATTCTCAGTTTTCAATACTCAATCCTCAATCTTCAATCTTCAAATCTCCATTCACAAACATCAATTCTCATCACTCAACCCTCAACACTCATTTCCCAATCGTCAATCTTCAATACTCAATCCTCAATCCTCAATCTTCAATCCTCAATACTCAATCTTCAATCCTCAATCCTCAATTCTCAATCCTCAATCTTCAATCCTCTATACCGAATCCTCAATCCTCAATCCCCATTCTTCAATCCTCAATACCCAATCCTCAATCTTCGATCCTCAATCCTCAATCCTCGATTCTCAATCCTAAATCCTCAACCCTCAATCCTCAACACTCAATCGTCAGTCTTCAATCCTCAATACTCAATCTTCTATCCTCAATCCTCAATACTCAATCCTCAATCCTCATTCTTCAATCCTCAACACCCAATCCTCAATCTTCAATCCTCAATCCTCAATCCTTAATTCTCAACCCTCAATCCTCAGTCCTCAGTCCTCAAACCTCAATCCTCAACCTTCAGCCCTCATCCTGGATCCTCAAACCTAAATCTTCAATCCTCAATCCACAATCCTCATGCCTCAATCCTCAATCCTCAATCATCAGTCCTCAAACCTCAATCCTGAATCCTCAACCCTCAGTCCTCAACCTTCAGACTTCAGACCTCAACAATCAGTTGTCAATCCTCAATCCTCAATAGAATATCATCAATTCACAGTTTTCAATACTAAATTCTCGGTCTGCAATCTTCGAATCTCTATCCACAAACATCAATCCTCATCACTCAACCCTCAACACTCAGTCACCAATCCTCAATCTTCAATCCTCTATCCTCTATCCCCAATCCTCAATCCTCAATCCTCAATCCTCAATCCTCAACCCTCAATCCTCAATCCTCAATCCTCAATCTTCAATCCTCAATACCCAATCTTCAATCCTCAATGCTCAATCCTCAATCCTCAATATTCAACACACAACCCTCAACCATCAATCCTCAATACTCAACCATCAATCCAAAATTCTCAATCCTCAATAGAATATCCTGAATTCTCAGTTTTCAATACTCAATCCTCAATCTTCAATCTTCAATTCTCCATTCAGAAACATCAATTCTCATCACTCAACCCTCAACACTCAGTCCCCAATCCTCTATCTTCAATCCTCTATCCTCAATCCTCAATCCTCAATCCTCAATCCTCAATCCTCAATCCTCAATCCACAATGCTCAATCTTCAATCCTCAATACCCAATCTTCAATCCTCAATGCTCAATCCTCAATCCTCAATATTCAATCCTCAATGCTCAATCTTCAGTCCTCAATCCGCAATCATCAATCCTCAATCCTCAATCCTCAGTCCTCAATCCTCAACCCTCAATCCGCAATCCTCAATCTTCAATACTCAATACTCAATCTTGAATCCTCAATCCTCAATCCTCAATCCTCAATCCTCATTCTTCAATCCTCAATACCCAATCCTGAATCTTCAATCCTCAATCCTCAATCCTCTATTCTCAATCCTCAATCCTCAGTCCTCAGTCCTCAAACCTCAATCCTCAACCCTCAGCCCTCATCCTCAATTCTCAATCCTTATTCCTCAGTCCGCAACCTTCAATCCTCAAAACTCAATATTCAATCCTCAATCCTCAATACTCAATCCTCAATCCTAAATCCTCAATCATCAATCCTCAATCTTCAATACTCAATCCTCAACCCTCAATCCTCAATCCTCAATACTCAATCCTCAATCTTCAATCCTCAATAGTCAATCTTCAATCCTCAATCCTCAATCCTCAATCCTCAATACTCAATCCTCAATCCTCAACCCTCAATCCTCATTCCTCAATCTTCAATCCTCAATACTCAATCTTCAATCCTCAATCCTCAATCCTCAATCCTCAATCCTC